>NW_028280831.1:1157500-1460000 GCF_059751285.1 Brachycentrus maculatus | reverse complement strand
GCATCTAGTTTCGACACGAAACATTATCGTAACGGAAATAGCTGCGTGTGTGCAAAATTAAAACCGCCCACCGACCTCCCTTACAAGTAATTCAATTTGTTCCTGTCTAACTGGAATTCATAGTTCATCCCGTAGATAAGTGAAGGGAACGGGTATATTTTATCTCTTTCAAACCCTACTATCTACAAATACACAGGAAAATTTATCATTCTTTAAAAAAAAGTATTGATCGAGACTAAGAAAGCTTAATGCCAAAAACTTCTCTTAACACAGTAGATTCATAATACCAAATTTCTTTCATATTCAATTACCAAAGACAAAATGTATTTAATTAATTAGTGAAAAAAGGAAGGAATGCAAAGCTGAGATAAGCATTGTCGATAAAGTTAAGAAAGGTGTGTTGAGATGGTGTGTTGAGATGGTGTGTTGAGATGGTTTGGACATGTAGAACGAATGAGTGAAGAAAGAACGGTAAAATAAATTTATGAGACGAATGTAAGTGGGAAAAGGAGCAGAGGAAGACCGAGAAAAACATGGCACGATCAGGTATGCCAAATACTCGAAAGTGGTCAGGTTAGGAGTCGTAATAATCGGCGGGTATGTATGAGGAGATGCATGAACATGGAAGAGGCGACGAATGTTTGTAAATACAGAATGGTGTGGCGTTCTATTCTCTCTGCCTACCCCTACGGGGAAGCGGCATGATGGATAGTTAGTTAGTTATTAATGTTATTTTCGATGACTTAGAGACTGTACGATAGTATGATAAAAGAGTATATGAATAGGAGATTATTTTTTATCTCATTAATTTATTTTATATCTCTTTTGCACGATTTACTTTGATGTAATTAGATGGCTTATACGCCGGTAGAGAGCATAGAACGCTACACCACTTTGTCTTTGCAAACAATATTTGGATCTTCCACATTCATGCATCTCGTATCCATCACATACCTGCCGATTATTCTGCCTTCTGATCACACCACTTTCAAGTATTTGACACAGTTGATCATTCCACGGTTTTCTTGGTCTTTCTCTGCTTCTATTTTCAACTTCATTCTTCTCACAAATTTGTTTTATCGTTTTTCGTTTACCCATTTGTACCACATGTCGAAACCATGTCAACACACCTTTTTTTTTTAATTTCGCTCATCTCAGCCCTGCATCCTTTCGTTATATTACCATTCGAACATCTACCATACATCGTTTGGCTGCACATTTCTCTGAAATATTGCATTTCGGCTGCATTCAGTCCACTTTTATCCTCTTGCCAACTCCATGCTTCACTTCCAAACTTTATTATTTCTAATACGAATATCAGACTATGAAATACGCAACCTTTTCAAACACGTACCTACCGACAGTTTTCTATGGCTGTAGGTCTAGAAATACATCTTCGTTCCGAGCGTTCTGAAATATTATATTCGGGTGTCTATTTGATAAACGACTATGAATAAAGGGGTTTGTCCCTTATCAACCTAAATCCCTTTAATCGAACGTGAATAGAATTCGTTAGGAAAGCAAGTAACCCATTACCGTGTCATTTAAGTTTTATCATAATTTTCGTACCGGCAAATATTACGTCAAAGACGCAAAAACGCCTTTTTATATTTATTCTTAAATTTTAGTGCTTTCACACACCATAGTGGTTAAATTAAGCAGAGAACATCATAAGCTTAATTCGAAAGCTCTCAGTTTACACCCTATCAGTACAAGTGGGTTTCAGCAAGGTATCGGGCCCTCCTGTATATCTTTTGATATAATTGTTATTTTTATGAGGAATATTTCAGTTGATTTTGATATTTATTAAGGTACATACTTGGATCGATATGGTGAGATAAAATTCCTCAAAAATATTATGTAAATTATAGGAATGGCAAGGTTTGTTGATGAAATTTTAGCAAAGATAGGAATAGCAAGGTTCGTCTAGAAATTATGACAAAGATAGGTATGGCAAGTTTCGTTGATGAAATTTTATCAAAGATAGGAATAGCAAGGTTTGTCGAAGAAATTATGGCAATGATAGGAATGGGAAGGCTCGTCTAGAAATTATGATAAAGATAGGAATGGCAAGATTCGTTGATGAAATGTTAGCAAAGATAGGAATAGCAATGTTTGTCGAAGTAATTATGGGTAAGATAGGAATAGGAAAGTTTGTCGAAGAAATTATGGCAAAGAGAGGATTTGCATGGGTCATTGAAGAAATTACGCCAAAAAAAGAAATAGCAAGGTTTGTCAAAGAAATTGTGGCAAAGATGTTATTTTCTATTTAATATTTATATTTAATATATCGCTTCTGTATTTTGACGTAAAAATGTAATTTTGTATTATATGGACGGTAAAAAATTACACAAAGAAATTGTGGCAAAGATTGGCAAAGATGTAATTTTGTATTATATGGACGGTCAATGGATTCGTTACCTCTTCTCCATAACTTGAAGAATTGGCCTTGTCCTTTCGTTACTGTTTTTTCTCTTATTTCACTCCAGTGTCTACCCGACTATTATTGTTTCGGTAGTATCGGACGGCATTGAATTTGCGGATCGTTAATTTTTATAGTAACATGCTGGTTTCGTACACGTTTCGAATAAGAACCACGGTAACTTGAGTCGGCTGTACTTCACCCGAATAGAAATTGGATGGAACTCAATATCGATAAAACTTAATATTGTAACATTACATATTTATTTGTATACTAACTTTAATGCTACCGAGTATAATATCTTGTAAAGGTATTCCTTATAATAGTCATGTTAAGATAAAAAATATCGTTAAATATACATAATTGTCAATACGTTGCAGAATCCTATTGAATGCGGATAAGGTTAAGAAGAAGAAAATGTTGAAACAAGTGTATTACATATGTATATATATATATATATATATATATATATATATATATATGTATATATATGTATATATATATATATATATATATATATATATATATATATATATATATATATATATATATATATATATATATATATATATATATATATATATATATATATATATATATATATATATATATATATATATATATATATATATATATATATATATATATATATATATATATATATATATATATATATATATATATATATATATATATATATATATATATATATATATATATATATATATATATATATATATATATATATATATATATATATATATATATATATATATATATATATATATATATATATATATTCAACAACAAATAAGTTAAATATGAAATCTATTCAGACTATTATGAGAGAAGTTATCAAAGCAACAAAATTATTAGGAAATTAGAAAATTTGTATGTTATTTAAATAATATTTCCATTCATGTTATTTTTTTACAAAGATATTTCTAAGTACTTAAAAATTTCATTTTATTTATCTATGACATTGCAGTCGTTAAGCACTTTGCCTTCGGGAAGGAATAATGATACAGGACTGTCTTGGGACTCCACTATTGTGATCCTATTTTACCTTTAACTAGCCATTTAATATTTTTTCAAATATAAAACAACAATAAAAATCACAAATGAAATAAAAATTCAATCATTTATTCAGCAGTCACTTTGTGGTATTAATATGTATCCATTTTTAAATATGCATTTATATTTACTTGGTAAGTACAATGTTTTCTCAAAAATTATAAGAACACGTGTTTCTATGTATTCAGCATAATTTTCGATAGTTTTATTGATGCTGAAATCATGAAAACACGTGTCACAATAGTTAAGAAATAAATAAAAGTTTATTCGTTTTCCTTGAGTTGAGTCGTTAAATCGGAAAAAATAACCTGTTACATAACATAAGTACGTACATACACATACACACGTCCTTTTTTAATATTTTTTTAATTCATAAATTATATTCAATCAATAAAATGTGTGTTTATGGGTTAATTTTCCCAACATTTTGTTTATCGTTTTAAGAACAATGGACTTTTAAAGTGTTTATCCGTCAAACTGTGATTTATTTGTAAGTCAATTCAGTAAATTATTGTCATTTATATAACACAAACAATGGACCATTGTTACAAGCCGGTATTGGCACAAGGACCAAGTACAATAAAAATACTCCGTTGTTTTGGTTTTTACACAAAACAATCTACCTACCTGATAAATAACATTTTTTGTCAACAACAAATTGGTGATGTTGAATCGTAATTGATATCCTGTGGAGTCCTTATCGGTCCCTTTTTTTAAACTCCGGAAGTTCGACTCTGAAGATACACTGTAAACAGGGATTCTACCAGTAAACGTGTTTAATATTTAATAATAAAATTAAATCACAAGTAAATAAATAAGAAGAGGATTTGGTCTCTAAATGATTTCCATTTTTTCTCCATATTTTTTTTAGTTTTTTTTTACTATTTTTAATTCAATTTTTCTTTTACGGACATGATGCTGTATAAGTGATCAAGACTGTTTTTTTTATTATTATTTTTCCAGACGACATTGATTATAAAGATTTTCTGGCCTATGAATGGTATATGAAAAAAATCGTTATTCCTCGCATTTTTATATTACACCCTAGATGACCCTTGCAATAATGAAATAATAAAATTAATATTAACTACAGATATCATGTTTGTATAGCGCTATTTTCTGAAAATACTACCTCAAGGGCGCTGTGATTAAATTTGGGAATGAAAATTACGGAAATGATTTCATTAAATGACAATATCTGGGAAAAAGATAAGTTTATGTGATTTTACTCGAAAATTTTTCTTCAACAGAAAATTAAATGACACAATTGAACGTCACCTTGGTGATAATTTCAGTGTTAAATCTCACATGTATAGTATGAGTACAGGTGAAGTGGGTCGCGTTTGTAAAACTACCAGCCGTATTCATTTCACCGCGCTGTTTCATATTTTGGCAAAACATTTTTACAAAATTCGTTTGATGGAAACAGTGCTGAACGCTACCCTGTATTTACTGAAAATGAAAACAAGGAGAGTATACATATTTTGGCAGCTCGCCTTTAAAAAAATAATATTTTCATTCCAATACCGTAGCCGAGTAATAAATCACGTAGACCCTCTTTTTTCGAAGGATGTAAAATATGTAAATGATACTTTACTTTATGTGAGCAATGTACTGACCGAGATAATTAATATTGGACTACCATTTTACTAACGGTATTCAGTGATTCTACTTAATGTTTGACCTTGTAACGAAAAGTCCACATAAAAAAGAGATTTACCTGAACCTCAACTCTATATCCTTTCTTTATCCGTTAAAAAATAAACTAACATTGCTATCACTCTGTACCCTAAATGCTTAAATATTGCACCATAGACTTTAATTCAACCCATTGAAATTTATTTGAAATTTCTTATGAAAATAAGTAGAAATTTTGATAAAAAAAACTTAACGAAATAATTTCTGCACTTCCTATTTACTTTTTTTCGTTCAAGAAAGGTCAATTTGGCGGTTGGTTTTTATTGGTATCATTGAACATTAATGTTCTCATCTTAGTGAGGTCGAACTTGGAAAATCTGACCACAGCCCAACTCGAATTGAAATGACAAATAATGTTTAAATTTTAAAACATTATTAGGATTTCCATTTATATAAACATCTAAATACGCATTGTTATTTGAATACTTACTGCATATAAAGGAATTTCAAAAGGAAGGCAATTTAAGTAGTGTTTTCTAATATATATAGTTAAATTACGTTTGAATAGTTACTTATTTGATTCAAAAACTGCACAACAAGAGTGGTAGCAAAAATAATACAACACATAAATAAAAACGAAATTTTACTTATTTACGAATACTTTTATGCGACTAAGGAAAGTCCTGCATTCAAGCGGCCGTATGCATTAAGAATTCAATTATATACCATACGAGCATATAGTTATTATTCCTCAAGAACAACAACCAAACATATTAACCAGTTAACTATACAGGCGGGCTGAATTATTTCGTAAAGCTTTACAATTTAATTAGAATAAGTACTTGACATAAATTAAAATCATGCATTAAAATACTTAAATTGGTCGTTGAAATTGCTATAAGCCTATATTTGAACGGATGCCAAAGCCGACTTATAACTATCCACCGTTGACAGTCGCTATCCAATACGATTATCTGAGTCATTTTCTCCGGTTCAGGCGGACAATGTAAAAATGCAGATACAAACAGATTTCTGGGACACTCACCCTTGTTTCCTCTTTTTATAGTGAACGAACCATTTATATGCGAGAGCTCGTTCAGTTGTCCTAAACATAAGCTCGGCTATAACTTACGTTTAAAAACAAAAAATACCGAGACGTTATTCACACCTTTGCAAACGTTTTAGCTATTTTAAAACATACCGACGACGTGGAAGCAAGTATTATTATTTAATAATTGTAGAAATTTTACTATGATTATCATAAATAATTGCCGAATACCTGTGATCCGTTATCAGGTTGAAACTAGTAAAGCGGGTAGGCTGAGTTCCTAACTGACTCTCCTTATCATTCATCGTTCACTTTGAGTAATACCACCTTTCAGAATGTTATATTACCATACCATATGCGATGACTGACCATTCTCTGAAAATGTCTTTGCACTGTTCCGTGTCTGTCTGCTGTGCTGGTCGGGTTGTGGGCGTCTGTGTAACGGCCAACATCGGGTCGGAATCGGATCTAGCTGACTAACTGAACTAAATACTAATCCCTTTCACTGCCTACACCGGGGTACTTCTAGAAAATTTGGTGATGGATTTACAAACTTGTATTTATTGAGATTGGCAATGACAGGGATATTGAAAGCTTTTAAATGTAAATTCACAGTAAAATCGGGATGCAACTTTATGTTGTTTCACATTTTCAATCAATTTCGGAACTAAGTAAAAAAAATAGTTTTGCAAAAGCAGATCTGTCAGGAAGCCTAGATGCTTCTGTATAAGATCTGGGTATGCGGTGGGATAGCTTTCAATTACCATACCATAAAGATAACAAAGCTTTTAATATAAAAATCGAGTTTTAATAATTATTTCTTAAATGATATTTTATATTCTCTCGCCACTATTGATTTGTGACTAGCTGTACTCGACCGCTGCTATGGCTGAGTTTGGTTAAATGGAAAAGTAAGGTAAACATAACGCATATTTATAATATATTTATTACACAAGGCTCGAAGCTATACATTATTTTAGGAGCTGTCAAGAAGCATGCAGCCCACCATGATCAGTGTTTAGTATTGCGTGTTTTGCTGTTACTTTCAACAGATGGCGCTGCCATAAACATTTTTCAAATGCCTTTTTTTATCTATTACAGATATTTAAGAATACCATTAAAAAATAATTTTTTTTACCTGTCGCAGTTTAAATATTTAAATAATATTAAATTACGCGCATATTCAACTCCAACGTGTTGTTGAAATTTCAATTTCAAAAGAATCGGTCAGTAAATTTTGGAGATTTAAGATTTAGCACAAACTACAATTAAAATTTTTATTTACGTACGAGTATATATGCACAGACAAAGTCCCGCTGGGTATTAACCTGTCGCCCTACGACTAAATGTAGGTTGTATTCTTAATTTGATGTGGGGGAGGTTAACAAAATAAGCACCATCTGAATCTACCCTTCAAATCACGTTGAAAACGTAATCGAATAATTTAATGGCATTACAATAATATAACTATATTGTAGATATTAAGATTAATGAGTTTCTCTGAGCCTGCCGAAATTACTGCGCTCAAATCGTGGAAAATAAATCAACCGTTTAATCAAGTTTAGAGATATGAATAAATTTTCAGCGTGAGTGAGTTGTGTGGAATATGAACAACATTTCGAGTGTGTCCAAATATTTGTTCACAAATCTGGATTATCTCCAATTATAGGAGTCATTTCATATTATTTTTTTGACATCTCAACATGGATGAAGAAGAATATGGAAGTCTGAACGGAAATCATGTTATTTTATTATATTTTTATTTTTTGACATCTCAACATGATGAAGTTGAAGAAGAATATGAGAGTCTGGGCATTTACGGGGTTTACGACCGTCGTACGCTGGTTTAAGTGATCACTTTACACACGTGTAACATTCACCAATTCTGCCCATGATTGACAACTACACTACTCAAAGTGATCACCTTAACCTGCCTATGACGGTCGTAGGCCGCGCAAATGTCCAGACTTCCATATTCTTCTTCATCTTTATCGAGATGTTAAAAAATAATGTGATAAATAACTCATAGGAGTTAACTCTCTATAGTTTTATCTCCCATTATAGATTTGGAGATAATCCAAATTTGTGAACAAGTTTTTGGACACACTCAAAATGTTATTAACTATCGCAAATGTCCAGACTTTTATATATTTTTCTTCATTATTTTGAGATGTCAAAAAATAATAAAAAATAACTTATATGATTGGAGAAAATTGTGATTTGTGACCAAGTATTTGGGCCTCAAAATGTTGTTAATAAATTATCTGGTCAAATTATAAGCTAAAATAATAATGTGAAAATGATATTTTCTGGCGTTTCTCCTGTATGTGTTTATAATCTAAGATTTGGACCTCACATAAAAAATAAGAGTTTCTGCTTAGTAAAAAAGCGTCTTCATCTCACCAATAGATGTCTCTTGTGAAAATTCTAGTGATTCTTGTACAATGTTTCAAAACTGGATCTAGAATTGATCTAGAATTTTGGATATAGAATTTCCAAGAATTTGAGTAGTGTGGTTGTCAATTATTGGTAGAATCTATGTTGAGATGTCAAAAAAATAGTGTGGAATATGTGAATATAATGAGTTGCTGCGTATTGTTGTGCGACTGTCAACTTGTTCCATGTGGGTCGGCAATTTCCTATTCATCAATCATCCATTTCCAACTCTTCTGCATTGATTAAAAAAACATAAATAACCTGGCGTTTCAACCCCTCTTCACCACCCAGGCTTACTATTTCCCTTGTGTAAGGGTTAATTTTAGCCATAACAAACTTTGTAGCTTACTCATGAGAAATAAAGTGATAAATATGAATATGCTATAGGTATTTCATATTTGGCTTATCAACCAATTTATACACAAATATCAATTTGTATAATAAAATTATATAAAATCCTACATAATTTATTTAAAATTATTTTTTAAAATTTAAAAAATAAGAGAAATATTTGTGTTTTTATTATTTACAAGAATAGTTCAATTTCAACATTTTGAGTGTGTCCAAATACTTGTTCACAAAATCTGGATTATCTCCAATAACAGGAGCTATTTTCATATTATTTTTGACATCTCATTAAAGATGATTTCTTCATCTTTGATGAGATGTCAAAAAAATGATAATAATAATAATACTTCAATTTCATACTATTTCTGTGAGCCTAAGCGACTCATTATTGGAAATATGGTAGGTTTATGTTTTAATGGTTAATCAAACACAGACTTTTTGAGTCTACTGAGTTGTATTTTATTGATAAAAATCACATAACCATCAATATTGTTACAATCGTTTCGCCTAGTTATGACATTTTCAAACGAATGGTTCATTTTAAATTTAGTTGTAGTAATGGTTTAATACTTAGTGAGAAAACATTAGGTTTTCACATTAAAATGTATTTAGATTTTTCACTACTAAAATTTGTAAAATTTGTTTGATTGGTAATATTATTGTCAAATCGAAACTTTAGAAACGCGTTGATGATGATTTTATTTTATTTTTCTGATAAAATTAATTTAAATTGAATGAACCAAATCTCTGTTCCGAGCTGCAGCATCAAAATTGAAGATAGCCATGATGATCGCCGATCTTCGTTAGAAGTGACACAGAAAGAAGAAGAAGTGTGTTATAATGTGTCGGGTTGTGGTCCAAAGAAGTCTTCAGCAATTTTAGCATACAAATAAGAAAAAAATATCAGCACTAAAGTGGTTAATAAATGCTAGGAGATATCCATATTATCTTTTCTAAACAATTCCTAGAAGGTTAAGGTCAACGTTGCAAAGACTTGAACACACTAATTCAACAAAACATTGTTCATTTTGATATTTTTTCGTTTCGGTTTTAAGAAAAACAAAAAGTCAACATTCATTTATGTGAACAGAAACACTCGGCCATTGTGCGCAAATTAACCATTAGACGCGACAATCCAGAGGCAGGACAAACAAGACGGGACATCTCGGGACATTTAAAATACCGAGACGAGTCCTCGTGACGTCGTGACAGGAACAGGGAACACCTGTCCAAATAAGCGAGTAGCGCGTGTATTTTAAGTCGAGATGATTTATGTAGGGGTCTATTCCTCTGATCCGCAGACAAAATTTACCCTCGAAAATATAAACGTACGCTATGTATCTAAGTCCGCTAAGGTCCACCTTCGTAATGTAATAGTCAGCATGCTCGGCTACCGTACTGGAGGTCCCAGGTTCGATTGCCAGGGGAGGCGTCAAATAAATATTAGTGATTTTTTCGTTCTAATATTTATTCAATATTACCCTGGACTGATACCTGAAGTGGAGGGCTGATCACCTTTTCATCACGTGTTAACGATCAAGATATCACTGCGTTTATATGATGCAGTGCCCTATGCACCATTGGGTGTGGATAAGGGTTAGAAGAAGACGAATGTATCTGAAACATACACTGTTTATTATTACGCCATGTCTATTGAAAATTCATTTCCAATATTGATATTAATTATTATATCATACACTGGATGATTCTCTCTAGGATGCAAGTACCAATTGCTCAACCGATGGCGCTACAATCGGCCATATTTCCAAATGTATCGTAAATTGTACCAACATGGGAAAGGTTGTATGACCATTACACAAATGGTATACAGTAATGCAATATGGATGTTTAATAATGGGCAGAATGGTGAACGTTAGATAAGTGTATGAAGTGATCTCTTAAGACGATGTGACAATGATCACTTTGTAAACCCGTAAATAGGAGGTAGAATCGAAGAAAAGTCTCAGTGAAGAATTGATACCTAATAAATAGTTGAAGAAAATTTAATTTTCTTCAATACTGGTTATTATTATTTAAAAAATAATGACCTAATAGGCATAATTCAAGATGAAGGGTAACGCATCAGAGTTAGAGTCCCGAAAATCCGAAATTTAATTTTCGGGGAGCGATATGTAATTCATTATTCCTAATATTTTTACACGTATGCATCTCTATAGGCGTATGAACGCTCAATATGTAGTAGGGAAATATTTTTAGGGGAACGAATGAAAACGAACGACGTGTTATTTAAAGTGCTGTTAAAATTTAACGTGTTTCCGGAATAGCGCGCAGTAATTACTTGTACAAACAAAGTCTGGTGCAAGTGCACTCACCGAAATGGTACGTGGAGTGTTGGTGCACTGCACTTTCTGCATTGAGGATATGCTGGAAAAAAACACGTGCTCGCTAAATAAATACTACCAGATTCAGTGAAGTGAGCACTTTTTTTTGCAATAAAAACGCGGTATCGATGCATTTTTGGGAAATAAAAAAAAGTATTTCAATCCATTCCATTCACTTATTCATTCCGACTCACTTATATTTTTTTAATCCTTTTTTGACCATTCATTCGATCATTCCATATTCCATTCTTCCATTCATTCCAACTCACTTATATTTTTTAATCCATTTTTAACCATTCATTTATTCATTCCATTCCATTCTTCTATTCATTCCAACTCACTTATTTTTGAACATTTTTTGACCATTCATTCATTCCATTCAATTCCTTCCAACTCAATAATATATATATTTTTTTAATTGCAAAAAAGTCATATTTGCAATAATATGATGGCTACCTCATTTTCAAAATATGTCGAGATTATGTTCATAGAAATATTACATTGAATACAAAATATTTTTGAAAAAGTATTGAATAGAATAAAATTAAAACAAATAATCCTGTAACATCTTTTATTGAGAACCAAAGGATATAAAAAGGGTCATAAATGGGTATTTTGTTAAAAAAAAATCATCTAATATATTGCAAATAAGTATTGTCATTGAAAAATCTTATAACATAAACCGAGGTATTTTTGCTAACCGTTTCAATAATAATAATCTAAAAAACAGTGATTAAGACCACACATTTTTACGTTATGGTATGATAACATACTCGAACATATATGGTAATGATCTTACCAGCTCGCAACCAGCACACTAAATTTGTGTGAGCGTGCCTTTGGTGTTGCGGGCTGATGGCGTGGAGTGCTCTTTCAGCAGTGGTTGAAAATAGTAAGAGTTAGATGATCTTTAGAAAAAAACTCATTTGTTTTCTAAATCATTACCACCATCTTCTTTTCCTCAATTCCTCGAAGCGCTTTTGAGGTAGTATTTTACGCTATATTGCGCTATATAAATTATCCAAATTTATTATTATTATATAGTGCTCATATCGAATTATACAACTTATTAAATTACAATTGTGTTTTTCATAAAATATGCTGTTAATTCAATCGGTATTGTTTATGTAAATTAATATTTAATGGAGCTTTGTTTATTTTGGATCGCGTTTAATGAACGCAATTAATCATTTTAAAATGGTTTCGAACTTGCACACACATTTCATAACGCGCTGTGCCTTCAATACGAGTTAAATTAATTATTTCTGTAACAAATACAGTAAAACCTCGATATATTGGACCTGGGTTTAACGAACTTCGGATACAACGGACAAAAAATTCTGTCGAATTTAAAAAAAATAGCATCTTGTTAATATTATACGAGTACATGCTTAAATTCTATAACTATGTTAAACACATTTTCGTTACAACATTTTGAGTGTGTCCAAATACTTGTTCACAAAATCTGGATTATCTCCAATTACAGGAGTTATTTTCATATTATTAAAGCTTCTTTACATCTCACCAATAGATGTCTCTAGTGAAGTTCTAATGATTCAACAACAAGGTTTCTAAATTGATTCATATAAATAGAACTTCCAAGAATTTGAGTAGTGTGGTTGTCAATAAATAACATTTTCGTTACTTTGGAGCGTTGATTATAAAAAAAAACAGTAAACTTAAGTGCAAACAAAACATGACTCCTTTTTCAAAGCAGGATTATCAAAAACAAGTCGATATAAAACAGCAACGTCACTTCACGACGAGTGTCTGAAGACAATTAATAGATTTTTGTTTGTGTTTTGTGTTATTTATTTATACCTAAATACAATATTTATATATTTAATTGATTTATTTTAAACCTTTTTTTATATAACGGACTTTCAGCTTTAACATACACCCCCTCCCCCAAATTGGTATGTTATATCGAGGCTTTACTGTACTATGAATTAATGAAAATCGAATCACCGAATAAACGCATATTGTTACACTAGATTATATTATTGAATAATGAAATCAATTTAGGAAGCTAAATTACTGTATTTGTAATATAGTTTAATGTAATTTCATCCCTAGCTTTGTACACTTACAAAGTAATATCGTGATGATTAACTCTAACTACGTTATAATGTGCTTAAATGTAGTTCTAGAAATGTAATTTACGTGTTGAATTTCTGTTTAAGCGAACTGAATAATTGAATTAAAACTATCATAAAATGTTGTCGTTCTGAACCTGCAAAACATTTCTCAACGGGAATACTATCTGACGTTAGAGACATTAGCCTTTTTTACATATTAGCGAAAGAAATTAATAACTTAGAAGGTATTTTAATTTTGCACTAGTTTTACTGCAATCTTTGCGGATAATTTTGTCATGTTAATGAATTTATTCATCATTATATTGTACTTATATTGACTTCGTAGTGGCATGGTCAGCACGCTCGGCTACCGTACTGGAGGTCCCGGATTCGATCCCCAAGAGGGGTTCAAATAATATAAGTGGTTTTTTCACTCTAATATTTATTCAGTATGAGCCTGGACTAGTACCTGAAACGGAGGGAAACCTTTCCTTCATGTGTCAAGATAACACTGCGCTTGTATGATGCAGTGCCCTATGCACCATCAGGTGCGAATAAGGGTTTAAATGAATGAATGAAATATTTATAAATAGTTTTATTTTTATTTAAAGAGTGGGTGCGATAAAAAACTGCAATTGTAATTTAATGACAAAAATATTTTTTTATGTGTACTTCAACTGCACTGGTTACGCTTTCCCGAAAGGGTTGAGTAAAAACTCTGTCTGTTTATGTACAAAGCAATACATTATATGACTCCAGAGTATCTAAAAGAGCTGCGTATTCCAGACGAATTGGTTGATAGACGTCTCACGCTTCGATCGGCTACAACAACTGCTATGGGCAATGTGGTCCTACCAGCTCGCAACCAGCGCACTAAATTTGATGAGCGTGTCTTTGTTGTTGCGGAACGGTGGCGTGGAATGCTCTTTTAAGACTGTGATGAATCACATGGTCGCGACAAGTGCAGCCCAGAAGCCAAAAACTAGCTCAAATTTAAAAAATACAACTCAAATCGTATTACTGTAGATTTACGTGTCCATTTATGTGAATCTGACTATTATTTGTTCGAAGTAGATGAGTCCCCAAGACGGACGCTGCAATGCGACCCAAATCGTCAGAAAGATGTGCTAACGACACATGAGATAATAACCTAGAAATACGATATCAGCAGTTCACTAAACGGCTATTAGAATCAAGAAGACACCATATTTTCTGTTTATTTTATTCTTTATTTGCATTTTTTAAAGTTTTCATGACGTTTCTCCCCGTCTGAGCGTCCTTTTGTATAACCATTAAGCCCGCCTCATCCTTAGGGGCCCTCGGCGCGTTATGGAAATCTCGCCCTTCCGTCGTTCTGCGTCCCTAGCGGCGAGGGGTGATTATCCAACTTTATGGTCCATGAAGAGATAGCTCTCGCTGCTCACGATTCGAGGCCGCTCGATAAATTTCGCCGGATAAATTTCACGGACTCTCCACTGCTTTTCAGCCATTGTGTATCGTTAGCAATAAAAGCCTAGTCATATTCAACCGACCCATATTATTTTCTACCTGGTTAGGCAATTCGAATTGATAGCCCATTAATTGAAATTTATTAATGGTACATTAAAAGCTTTTATACAAAAATATGAAATCCTTTTAACAGAAATTATAACAAAAGTTTATTGTAATAGATAAAACGTTCGCAACATAAATTTGATTAATTTATTAAATATTATTATAAACATCATATAACGCGGTTAAATTTATACGTACATAAAACGCCAAATGAGTTCATCATCAATCCAAAATCACTACCTTTGGAACAAAGTAACAAATGCTGTTAAAAGTAATTAAGATAAAACATGCTTTGGTGTTAAAAGTAGTAACATGTTGACATTGTATGTTATGAATTTAAACAGTAAAAAAAACAGTTAATAATTGTAAAATCTGAAAAAAGGCATTTTCTCCGCTTTTGAAAGTTGGAGTATAATTATTTTTGTTATGTCATACGAGACTCAATAGTACTTATACTTATATCTCATCTAATACAGCAATATCTATGTAATAAGCCATTTAATAAATGAAAAATATAGAGCTTGGTTCAAACGTATTTTTGTATTGTAAAGTTTATTTATATTGTTTAGTCAATGTATTGTTCTGTTTTGTGCTTTTTTTTAACAGTTTATTTGCCTTCCCTTTAAAAAATGCTAAGGAGCTTACGAAATATCGCTTTATCGTGAATGATATATCCTTAAAACATTTTTATTGCTCTTTTATTGAATGTCTTAAACAATAAAATCTTCAAAGCTTTTACATGTACGGATTTATATTTTATCTTCGGGTCCTTAAAAATCTTTTAATTCGTTTTTCATACAATTCTTCTTAAGTCTTGATACTTTTTTAACATTAAACTTTGTTAGTTTAATTTTATAAATTGATCTACGTATTCAGGATCTTATAAAAATAATAATGTCATGTTTTTTTCACTTTCACTTGGTATAAAAGTATTTGAATAAAATCGTAAAAAAAACTATTCAGCTATTGTGTTATTTTATAAATTGCAGTTCTACCAAGGTTATCAATTAAAAAAAAAACTTAAATACAAATATTTCTAATAGAATTATAACATATCTAATATATTTATTTATTTTCAGGTCAACAATTCTCACAGTCCGGGAAGGAAGCCTCTCCTGGTAAGTTTTATTTATTTTTTATTTTTTATTCGTCTTATCTTGATTATTTTTTTAAAAATGTAATTAAACCCTCTCGTACGTTTTTTTAGAATAGGTATAATAAAAGTAATGTAAAATTTATGTAGGTAATGGGGCACAGAAGCAAAATATTTTATACTTATTTAAAGTTTTTATTTTTTAGGAATTTCTGGAGGGCCTCATGTGAGGCTTATTTGTATTTTAGCGAGCATAATATGAGATGATAATGTTTCTAAATTACATGTGTAGGTAAAATTAAATGTTTGTCTTTATTCGAATGTGACAAAACAGTGCAATTAGTAGTAAAAATGTTATAATTAACTGAACAAATCATAATAATATTAGAAATAAACATATATTAATTACACGAATGGAAATCTTTGAGAAAAATCCAAGCTTAAAGGTTTTTCGTTACATCGTTTGCAAATTTGAGGAGTTTTTCTCTGTCGGCCTTTTTTTAAAACTATTTTAAGTGATCAAGCAAGTCTTGAAGCAATTCACCGTAAATAAATTTGTAAGATGAGTCCCTTTTAAAACAATTTGACGGCAGTTTTAATTTATCTATTTTTAAGACCTCGTATGAGGCTTAATTTAGGAGAGAGTTAATATGATATGATATAATACATTGTGAATATCGATGAAATTTATACGGGTATTAATATTTGCAGCATACAAACCTTACTGCCTCGATTTCAAATATAATAGTTCAGTTGATTGGTTTCTTATTTACACAGTAAAAAGTTCATTCATTGCAATCTTTTATTTCCACTTTGCTCCTCTTATATGATATTAATAATCTATATATTTTCTATCCTTATCACCGAGATTGCTCGTATTATTGATTCGCACTTTTTCTTCGTTCTTTTCCATTATAGACGACGCTTTCATTTTACTTTTCCGGTTCATCACACGCATGTGTTCACAGCCAACAATTCGTGTCTCACAAAACATCTGCGGCCAGACCAAAATACAATATTGTACGGATCACGGAATTCTTTGTCATGCCTTCCATTCATTTCGTTCATCTTTATCTGGAAAATTTTAGAAATATTTTTTTTATAATTTTTTATGTTCCCCAAGATTGAAATATTTATATACTCCGTGGAACAGAGAAAGCAGAATATACGAATCCGAAGCGCTATCTATTTCAATTGTGGTGTAGTAAATACACTGTCTTTTGGGGACATATTAAGAATATTGTTGATAATTATAAAAACTGGTAGAAAAGAAGTACAAATGAATTGAACACACCAGGCTTTTCTAGTAAGTAAAATAATCAGAATCATATGCGTACGTATATAATACAAGTAACTCTCTCCATGTCACATGAAATATTATATGGGCAGAATGGAGAATGTTACAAAGTATATGAATGCTCCTTATCTGCGCCCAATTAAACTATAGACACCAGATAATTCTGGGCAATCTTGATCACATTTTACAAAAATGAAAGGTAATCAAACGCACCAGTTCGTGGTAAGGGTAATAAAAATTATAGTGCACTGTTCACAGAACTTAATATGAATGTTCATCTCATTATATTTTTTGAAATCTCAACAAATATAAAGAAGAATATGGAAGTCTGGGCATTTACAGGGCTTACGACCGTCATAGGCATGGTTTAAGCAATCTTTTTACACACGTGGAACAGTCGCCAATTCTACCCATGATGACAACCACACTAGTCAAATTCTTGGAAGTTCTATATTTATGTCGTTCATCTCTTATTATTAGATTATTTTCGATCATGGTTATAAAACGAAGATTCCACGATATTTTCAAAATATGTAAATACATTTTTGAAAATCGTCCTTTTTTTTTAATTTATATTTTGATCAACTAAAAACCACATAAATAACGCCACACGATATTAAAATATTTATCATTCTGTTATATTAACTCCGTGAATTGTATATTTTCCGTCGTATGTCTTAAATCTGTTAAACGCCACAAAACAGCACTAAAAATATCAGACTTAATAAAGATACAAAAGATATCGGTGACAATTTAATTGAATTATACGCGGTGGAAGTTTATTAACGTATAAATCATTCGTTATGTGACAAGCTCCAGAGGGTGGCCTGGTAACATCTGCTACTGAAAAAATAATAAAATAACTAAAAATATATATAGACAATGTGATTCACGTTTTATATTTAAGGGTCGTGTTAATAAATACCGGGATTTTATTATAAAAGTTTGGTCTTTGACGACACGTATCGTGTACGGTTTTAAATAGTTTGTACCCTAACAAAACCACCTTTGTAATGTGCCACTATTATAATTTATAAAAGCTTTACACCCTTTTGCGTTTACGTTGTCGTACTTGAGAAATGCGTATACACTAGATAAACGTGACAAACTAAAATAATTTAAGGTCAAGCGGGTTAAAATGTTGTCTAGTAAATCAGTGTTCGACAAACTTATCAGCCAAAGAGCCAATATGCTCAAGTGGTAAAAAATAAGTGTTTTTCTTTAATAATTTCATCATGTCTTACCACAAAGTGAATGCCAAAACAATTAATAAAAAATTAATTGTATTACAAGCAAACATAAACAATAAATAATAAGTGTAAGTCCCTCTCCAAGCATGAAAGCTTAGTCTCTTTATTGGAGAGAACTACGATATATATTTTAAGATTGTTAAAATAGAAATATTTAGAAAATGAATTAAAATAATTAAAAAAAAAACTTTTCGTATTTTCTCATCAAAGACATCTCATTAAGAATATGGAAGTCTGGGTATTTACAGGGCTGACGACAGTCAAAACATAATATGAAAAATAACTCCTATAATTGAAGATAATCTAGATTTGTGAACAAGTATTTGGAAACACTCAAAATGTTGAAAAAAACTTTTGTAACCATATTAAATACTAAGAAAAAAACGAAAAAAAATGAAATAAGTTAATTATTTACAAAATATTTATTCCCTCGCTTGTGTTAAAATAACGTTGTAGAATTTGAAAATAAACAAAAATTCATTAAAATATCAAAATATGAGAAAAATAATTAACCTTATTTCCCTAAGCGCGGTAATATAATACGCAAGTATTTCCCTCGGGAGTTAATCATTTTGCCTCCCGTGAATATAAACATGGCCTACCAAACCCCAACCCTCACCGCTAGGGTTAAATTTACTGCAATAGGTAACGGTTTTCCATGCCTCATTATTTTACTTTGAAACCTGAAAACTTTGACCGTATTTAATCATTTGGTGGTTCAAGTTCCGTATTCTGGGGAGGAATTATGACGATCAAAATTGTTAAACTGGAAGCGTTACACACTAGAAATGTGCTGACATGAAAATCATACTCGTTTGTTTTCTGTAACGTTTTAACAACAGTCGTAACCTTTAAACAAAATCGTCACATTAACCAACTATATAGCTGCCGAATGTCGACTTTTATCCGTCCTTTGCTAGCAATAATCCTTTTATCTTCTCTTTTATTTTTTTTTATTATTAACATAAATTGTATACATTTATTATATCACAATTTTTAACATATTTAAAAAATATATTTTGCAGAGACCCACCAAGCCACCTTGTGTGTCTTGTCGGTGGAGTTCTTTTTTAATATATTTTTATTCTTCATCCCAGATTCGACCTGAGTGTTCAAGTACGTTTTAAAAGATAATGTTGTAAAATGTATAACATTTTATTGCGATATTCTCATAATTTCTTATATTTTATTCTTTCCTGGCTGTACCTGTAAAGACTGTATGCAAAAGAAAAAAATGCACATACTATATTTCTGAAATGTTTAATTTCACAATGCTTGTGACGTATTTAATATGTTAATAATCTATGGAACAACAAACAGTGCAATCGGAAACTTTTTAAATGCTAAGTGACAGCATGATGTCCTCTATGAGCTTTGCTGTTGTGTTTAACAGATGGCGCTGCCATTGCGTTAAAAATGTTGTTTTTCAAAAAAGCATGTTTTTACCTGTCACGCAACTACATATAAAAAAACGTGCGCTCATCCAACGTTGTTTTAAAATTTCAAATTGCAATCGGTGAACAACTTTGGAAAATCATAATATTTCAAATCATTTATATGTCTATTTATATAAACTTAAATATAATTTTTTTCTAAATCAATGTACTTAACCCACAAGTCTATTAATTATATATTTTCCTATGTGAGCTTACTTAATTATTATCAGCTTTAAGGTAATTAACGAGGCAAATGAAAATTATTATTGGGCAATTAAGAAGTAATCATAAATTAATGAGTCTTCACTAACTGAAGTGCCGGGCGAGAAAATTTATAAACTTATTATTTTCTTAATTTATTATTAAACTTTTATAACGATTCCCAAGGTGGAATTATAACCTGCGGACCACATTCATACAAGTTTTTATTATAAACGCCATTAATCTCACGCTAAAACCCTTTTCGTGTCCATTCAGGGTCTAAATCCCTTTATTTAAATTAAAGTTTCATGTTTCAGGTAGTTATAATAGTTTATATAACGTCTCATTAATTCCTGTATAATATTTTTTATTCGGCCATAAATAAAAAATTCTAGTCACGTACACCGGTAAAACTTTAAGGGCATGTTTTATTTAAATGTTTTCATTTCCGTGATTTTAATTTGAGTTCATTTAAATATATGGTAGAACTTCTGTATTCATTATTTGGTTTCATGATCCTGACGAATATGGAAACCGCTTTTTTCGACGAAAAATTAATCATATTCGTTCTCAACGCCAAAAAAGGGAAATATAAAAATAGTAAAAAATACATAGTATATATTTGTAATATTTCTTAAGCCTTATCCGCGTGCAGAGGTGCATAGAGCACCGCATCAGCTCGAAAAAAAAAACTGCCAAAATTTTAAGGTTTTAGCTCTTTTACATCACGAAAAAAAACAATAAATGAGGGTAGAAATAACCTTTGTTCATTGACTCACAAAATATTTAGACGTTCCAAAATCAAGCTTAATGTGAATTTCCGATCATGGGCAGAATGGTGAATGTTATATGGTGTGCAGAGTGTAGTTTTATATTAGCCGATGACAGGACGTGAAGTGGGATATAATATTATCTTCCTAGTAGGTACTTCGGATGATTCTTAGGCGCAAGATAACAGAAAGACTTTTCATTGGTAGAAGGTAATTATCCTGGCTTCAAAGGTACGCGATGATTGCGCAGGATTGCGTTCGGATTGCGCAGTCCAAGGAGGCCGAGTAATCTCCTGCGATCAGAGTACTTGTAGAAGAAAAATAAGCTTTGTCAATATCTGTACTTCCATTTTTCCCTTCTTGACATTTATATTCTTATTTATATATTGAAATATATTATAAATTAATTTAAAAGTTTACACTGCTTCACGGAGAGATACCATAAAAGCTTTTGATTGTCTGATCCCAATTGACGTGCTAAGCTTTATGGTCAATATCTGTTATGAAATGGAGTGCTATATGTATTTTACGAGTGTTTCTTCAATAAGGTTTAATAAAGAATTTCTCCCGTTCTTCAATATAAAATTTGATGTTCTTGGAAAGCTTATAAACAGACATGCAATAACTGATTTTAATTCCCCTTGAACTGCTAAAAACGGAGTGGCTTTAGTTTTAATGGCAGTAATTATACATTGTGATCCAAAGTTAATGCCATCTTAAAAATAATAAATTTAATGTCGTTCATTTTTATTTGTCCATGTAACCAAAATATTGTTTTCTAGAATAATTAAAATGGTTCTTCTTATAGTGTTGTTGAAAAAGGACGTGAATTTTGCATTTTAGTAAGTACTTACCCAAATAAAATATAATTTTATGTTACTGGAAACTTAATTCTTACGGGAAGAAGTTGCTGGGAAGTACTGTATTTACATTTTCTGTTGAACATAAATAAAAAAATCCTTTAACTCCCATATTTTTATATATCAAATAAGTTTATCTTATTCAGTTTTCAACGATTTATTTAAGGATAAGCGAGAGCAGTTTAAGTTTTTATAATAAAAAATGTAAAATAAGTATTTTCAAAATAAGATTATTTCATTCATTATTTATACTTAAGTGATCACTTTAAGGCTCGTATAAATAACAAATGAAATTTTCTAGAAAACTTACTGAATTTTGAAGAATGCATCATATTTATATATTTTTATATTTATAATATATTTTTGAAATTATTTATATTTTATCAATTTTTATTTAGGAATATTTATTTCATGATATTTATTTTTATATGCGGTTAAATAAATATTCCTAACGATTCCTTCGATTCTTACAACACGGTTTGAATAAGACATTAAAATAAAAAATCCAGAAGTTATCGTGTGTAACAAACTAAAATAAATTCTAATGTATTCTTGTATTATGTTTTACATAACTAAAAATCGTAATGTTTATAACTTGCTTTCATGATTGTGTGCATAAAAGCGTCCGTAAAACATTTTGCTATCGGTGTACGTTTTTTTCCAGATTTTACGATTCTAAGTTATTTACCTCTTTTATTATTTTCCACTCCTTTTTATGGAGCAGCAGGTACTTAATTTGTTGAACTCAATTCCGCAATGGAAACACTGGTTGATGATAAAAAATGTATCATCCGCACTTAGAAAAAAATCAGTGTATTTTTTTGAATAATCTCTATGAGACCAAATTGGATCTGACAAAGGAATCATCATATGAGTAATTTAAATATTTGCAAAACAAAAACTTTATGTAAAAAAATACCGAATTTTTATTTCCCGTTTTTTCCTTCTTCATAAACAATATTTTATCAAATTTAAAACCTCGGTATCACAAAAAATTTAATTGCTCCTGAGTGCTCCGAAAAACATATGATTTTAAGTGTTTTTGAGAATTTTATTGCAAACGCCTTTCTTTATTTACATAATTAAAGTGTTTTGAGAAATACGTTAAAAAAAATACTGCTAATTTTTATTTCCCTTTTTTCCCCATAAAATATATTTTATCAAATTTAAAACCTGAATATCACAAAAATGTGACGATGCCCCGAAATACATATGATTTTGGGTGTTTTTGAGAATTTTTTTGGAAACGTTTTTTTTTTTAAACTAGTACAGTAAGAACTAGTACAAAATGTGATAATACGACTAGTAGTGACGTAGAAAAAAAAAGTAAAATGTGATAATACGATTAATATTTTATTTATTGTTTCGGCATTAACTTTGTGGTAAGATATGTTACAATGATTAAAGAAAACACTTGTTTTTTACCACTTGAGTTTTATTAAATACTACATGTTTCAGAAGTTAAACTTCTATCATTCAGGTCTGTATTATTTGTTATTATACAGACCTGAATGATGGAAGTTTAACTTCTGAAACATGTAGTCTTTAATAAAACTCAAAAGGTAAAAAACAAGTGTTTTCTTTAATCATTGTACGATTAATATTGACGTAGGAAAGTGACTTAAAAGTAAAATGTGATAATTTTTAACTTTTAATGGTGACGTAGAAAAGTCAGTAAAGAAAAGTAAAATGTGATAAAACTATTGATGGTGACGTAAAAGAGTAATTGTTCATGTTGTGTACTCCATCAGCCCAGATGATATGGTAAAATACGGTCCAAACCACGAGTGTGAGTACAATTAATACACTACATTGATACACTACATGATACACGTGTGCTTAATATTTATTATTTTATCCCGTTCTAACGAATACCATTATGACACATATTTTAATTAATTTCAAGCGTAAATAATTTTTAATAATATAATATTTGACTCTCGTTTGTTTATGAGTTGTTTTAATTATTCCTGGTACTCATGAAACTCCCTTAATCATCACAAAGGCTTTAATCCACCCCACATAAAATTTTCTAATTATTTTTACAATCTGTTAACATTTTTATTGTTTACTTTTTCCGGCTAATTGCATTTACTCAGCAAACGAAATTTTATACTCATTTTGTTACATTTTATGGAAATATATACCTGGGTTGGGATTGCGATCTACTCAGATAAGTAACGTGTCGGTTTCGTTCCACTCGAGAATAAAATAATCCTGTTGTGTTGTTAACGGCTGCATTAGTTTAATGGATATACAGAACGACATCAGAATGTTAATGTCCGTAGTCAGTTAGAATTTGCATCTCCCGTCTGGGACCCTCAATACAAAAAATATATTAATCGAATAGAATCAATACAATCAAAATTTATTTCATATTGTAATTTTAGACGGATGGCTCCAAACAATTATTTTATGTATTTACCCAAGCTCGTAACACGCAGGAACAATGCTGACCTTATTTTTCTGTATTTTTTTTAAATAATCATTTAGATTGCCCAGAGCTTTTATCACTCATCAATTTTAGAGTCCCGGGAGCACAGACCAGAAACAAAAACTTTTTTTAAATCCCTAAAATGCACACCAAGTCCTACCAAAATTCATTTTTAAATCGAGCCTGCGATATGTGCAATGAAATGCTTAATGAAATAGATATCAATAATGTTTCTTTTAATACGTTTAAGAGAAATATTGTTGATGTCTATTTGACCAGTTGATAAAGAAATGCTCTATAAAGTTATACTTTTATGACAGTTTATTTAAATTGTTTTATTTTTAGGTTACTTAGGTGGAAACCTATCATTGGAATTGTTATTTTTCTGTATTTTATCGTATTATGTTATTTTTGTCGAAATATTCTGTTGGTTTTCCAATAAAAAAATAATAGTAATAAAAAAAATAAAAAAATAATGTCGTTACAAATAGAAGCCCAGAATGAAAATTTAAATAAATTTCATAATTGTGAATCCAAGTTTTACTTGGTTTTACCACTGTTACTTATAATCTATTGTGACACGTGTTTCAATGCATTCCGCATCATTTTCAAACACGATTTTTTCTTAATGCTATAATAGTCCCTACGTACTCTTGTACAAGGTTGATTTTACGATTTTACTTTTTTTATTCCTAGGCATGTAATTGGCGACAAAAACCAATACTTATCCGGTTTTCGTCTGAATAAAAATTACATATGCATAAATAATTATTATAGAAAATTATTTTCCTTAAATTCTCTTTTGATTCGTTTGTATTGAATAATTTAGTATTTTTTCTACCTTCTCAGTTTTTCTAGTCTAAATGTTAGAAATGCGTTCTTGGAATAAAACTAAAAAAAATACGTCACCATAAATTTTAAGAAATAGTGATAATTACACAGTGAAATTTATATTTAAAATGTATATTTTATCTTATTGATTTATCGTTATTATAGCGATTGATTAACGATAAAACATGTTGATATGACACTGAGATGTTTGTTATTCTCACTGCTCAAAGTATCGTCGCATTATTTCTTATTGACCTACCCTGTCTGAAAATTTTTCATAATAGTTTCCTAAATGAAGTGAATTTCATTAATTGATTATACAGTTACTTTGTTTTAAAATCTGTCCATATTAAATTTAATTTTTGCTTAGTAAATACTACTATTATAATAGTGGTATTTACTAAGTAAAACAAAAATTAAAAATAAAGTGAATTTATTACCTTCTTGCGATTTTATTGCCCACCATGTACCGCGTGTATCTTATGGTGGAACCGTCTGAACGTAATTACTTTACCTTACTGTAGAATAAATTCACGTTCTTGCAAAAAGAGGGTCAACACGCCTTTAGTTCTCAATTTTGCAGGATAAATTCGCGTTTCCAACTTTTCTGTGTTTAAGTCAAATCTTAGTTTCAAAGAAAATGAACGTTGCAACGTCGGATTATGACTCCTACGAGTTTCAAAATTACTTCACTTGTCTAAACATATTTGTTCGAAGCCAAGTACATGTAGGAGTACATATATTCATATCTTTGCACACAAATCGTTGCCCTCCTGACTAACTGTCGTAGCTGATATTTTAACTAATCTAATATTTAATAATACTTATTTTAAACCTTTTTAGATTATAAAATTGAGTATCGTAATTATTTTATTAAAATTAAACACTTGAATAATCCACTTTATCGAATTTTATTTTTATTTACGACTAGTTTCGAAAACGACAATTGTTTTCATCTTCTGGTACAAATTAAAACTAACGAATAAAAATATATTTAGGTGTAAATATAGGTTAATAAATATAGGTAGGGGGGTTAAGGAACAAAATTTTATGTAAAAGGAAACATTGATAATAATGGTGACGTATTTTGAAACAGTATATTATTAATTATTGTTTTATCTGAATTTAAATTTTTATGTTTTTCTAAATTTTCTAAATTATTTTCAAGTGTTTAATTTTAATAAAATAATCATGTCATTCCACAAAGTTAATGCCGAATCAATAAAGAATATCGTAGTATTTATTTTTGAATCATCGATTTTTTTGTTCATCTCTGTTGAGTTAACAATAAGAATTAATAATTAACATACTTTCCTCTCATTGCGTATGTGTTTTGAAGAGTCCTTAAATGTGATATAAAAGTTCATAATTTAAAATGACGAAGAGTAGACAATTTATGGTTTCCTAGACGTGGCAGCCTTCAAAAGCGTTTTTTTTCATTGAAAATTTGCGTGAAATGCTTAATTTTGATCTTAGTTTAAATTGTTCAATATTTTATGATACACTATAAAAAAATGTCCGCCTCTTTAGTGTAGTCGCTATCGATTTTGACGCTGAAGGTCTTGGGTTCGATTCCCAGGGGGTGAGGCAAAATAGAAACACGTGATTTTTTTACTTTTATTTTCATTTTAAATTACCGTGAAGCGTAAAACTGTTCACCTTGCTTTCATATAATTACCTTGATATCGCCTTCATTTTATGCAGTGCCCAGTGCACTATTGGACGAGGATAAGGGTAGGAAGAATACATATCTAAATACATTATAATAAATAATAAAGTTGGATAGGCTATTTTGGGCCATTTTCGTTTAATACACCTCAAGGGCGCTTTCATATAAAATTCTGCATACCTATAAGTGAGAACTTGAAGCTGAAAGGATTTTACCGATTTACAGTCGGCATATAGAAAGCATTTTAGCTTATGAATTTTCGAAATTATATATACTTATACCGTGTTTTATAAACCTATTGTTCTTTCAACGCAGGCAACTTCGCGATTTTATTTGCCAAATTAATTGTTCGATCTTAAGTTTAATTGAGGGAAACCAAATCCTTCGTTTAACTATTTGATACCTTCGACTCCCCGCCGGCAATAAAGACGTCTCTCTCTCGAAAGTTTAATCCCCGACGCTTGAGCGTTTCGTCAGACCGAGCGATCACGGCTTCCTTGTCTATTTTCTTGGAAGACAACTTATTCCCTATTTGAAGAACTTAGTGGTACGCAAATATACGTTGCCTAGCGAACTGCCGAAGTTGTGCTTTCAAGTAATGGATTGTCTGCAACGTGTGTGAACTTAGAGCTAACGTACTCGTGATTCTCGCATGAAATGTATATATTATTGAATTTAACGTGCGAATTGAGAATAACGATTTCTCGGATTTTGTACAGTTCATTAAACGGAATCATAGCAAAATGGAAATTGTATCAATGATGAGAATTATCGGTTTTAATATGTCCTGATTTTCAGTTCTTATTTATATATTTGAATGCATACTGCTATATTAGTTTATATGGCATACCAGCTTTATTTGTTACACGACAAGGTTGAGGTTAAATAAAAATCACGATTTTGTATAATTTTTCTTTCAAAATTAATTGAAATTGAATGAATTGAAGCAGAGTATCATAATAATAATTACATATAGAATATAGTAAGGGTTAAAAATAGGACTTTTTATAAATTTTAGCATACATAGAAAAGCTAAGACGAAACTCGACTACTCATCAAATAAATAAAAGTGGAAATCATTCTGCATATAATTTTTATTTGATTAATTATTATTATTTAATGGGAATAACATGTGTGTGTTTGTATTATTATATTATAACGCATTTTCATTATTATTGGCTATGCTCGCCAATCATCTGTAGACTTGATTCTAAGGATATCAATAACAAAGCTAATGATGAATATTTTTCAAAGCCGTAATAGTTATTATTCTTTTTCCGTTAGATTTTATATAAATAAACCTTTATCATTTTCATATTGAAAAACGAATACTACCGCTGTTTTTTCTTTATTTTTTTGTTAATATTCTCACTAAGCCATAATGCTCTGCTCCATTCTATTTATATAATATTTGAAATTTTATGTACAATAAATTAAAAACAGGGAAAAAATCAAATGCTGTTTTATGATGCTTTTATTTTTTACACAATTATCTGGGATTATTTTGTGATCGCGAGACAGTAATACCACCCCTTCATTTCAGAGTGCCTTTATAACCATGTTTGTTTTCCGTGCAATGAAATCTAGATTTTTTTCAATCCTTGTTTCGGATTTAATTCAAAGAGGGTTGAACCAGTGGGTAAATAACGACTAAATTTTAATAAATAAAAAAAACTTCAAATGATTCAGTTTATGCCTCATTAGTTTAAAGTATCGCTAAGTGAACCAGAAAAACATAATTACACTATACGGACGATCTTTGAGTTGAAAGAAACAAATTGAGTTATGTCATTAGAGAGACTGCAATTAATTTTAAACAAAATATTTTAACTAAGTTTTACAAGATAAATACTATTATTTTTTTAAAACCTATTGTGTTACACGTATTTCGATGCATTCCGCATCATTTTCAAACACCGAATCAAAAATGATGCTGAATGCCTTGAAACACTTTTCACAGTAGATTTTAAGAATTAGCGGTATTTACCAAGTAAAACGTATTTTATTTATTGATTTCGCATTTACTTTGTAGAATGACATGTTGATTTTTAAAAATTAAACAGTTTTATCAGACCACGTATTGAGTTTTATTTCATTTATCACATTTATGTAATCACCATTCGATGAAAAGATCGGTAGTTTTCAAAACAGGTGTATAAATATATAAAACTTAAATAACAAATGGATACATATTACCACAATGTGAATGCCAAATCAATAAACTAAATATTTTAAGCAGATAATTTAATTTAAATAATTTGAGCATATTTTTTTTTACAATTATTGCTGGTGTCTTTTTTAGAACGTTGTATATGCTACTAATGAAAATAATAATAAAACACAAGATCAAGAGACAGAGAGTTGACATGTGATATATATATATATATATATATATATATATATATATATATATATATATATATATATATATATATATATAGTCCGCCTCCGTAGTGTAATGGTCAGCACGCTCGGCTACCGTTCTGGATGTCCCGGGTTCGATTCACAAGGGGGGTAAAAATAAATATAAGTGATTTTTTCACTGTAATATTTATTCAATATTACCATGGACTGGTACCTGAAGCGGAGAGCTGATCACCTTTCCTTCATAAGTAAAACGATCATGATAACACTGCGTTTACAAGACACAGTGCCCTATGCACGATTGGGGTGCGGATAAGGATTTTATTATTATTAAATATATATATATATATACATATATATATATATATATATATATATATATATATATATATATATATATATATATATATATATATATATATATATTTATATATTTATATATATATATATATATATATATATATATATATATATATATATATATATATATATATATATATATATATATATATATATATATATATATATATATATATATATATATATATATATATATATATATATATATATATATATATATATATATATATATATATATATATATATATATATATATATATATATATATATATATATATATATATATATATATATATATATATATATATATATATATATATATACCATTTTTAATATCGTTTTTATACTAACATTTCCTGAATGTACATCAGTAGGGTCTTGTAAAAAGTTTTCCTTTGTGTCACCATTGTTAGATGCCGCATGTGATATTTCTGTATTTCAGCTCTGTCCGTCTTTGAAGGCCGCTCCTGCCCTCTGACTCCATTAAAAATGCTCATTAACGTCCATTGTTCTTTGAGAGGATCTACGTTTTTCAAAGATCCTGGATATTTGCGAGAGGATCTCTGCCTAATTAGAAAAACCACTCGGGTCGTTTGAAAACACAATATTTTTTCCTTGTCATTGCTGCACCACAATACATACTTGTTGACATACCAGATAAAATGAAAACTTTTTTGTCTCCCTATGTATAACATGTCCACATTTTATCCGCCTCCGTGATGTAATGGTTAGCGCGTTTAGCTACCGTGCTGGAGGTCCCGGGTTCGATTCCCAAGGGGGGTCGAATAAAAATAAGTGAATTTTTCACTTTCATATTTATTCAATATTACCCTGGACTGGTACCTAAAGTGGAGGGCTGATCACCTTTCCTTCATGTGTTAACGATCTAGATAACACTGCGTTTATGTGACGCAGGACCCTATACACCATCGGGTGCGGATGAGGGTTTGAATGTTTAACACAAATAGTATACCTGCATATTTTGTTGACAAAAAATATATATCTAGAAGAAAAAAACTTTAATAAATTGGCATTAAAAATATTCACCGTGTTTGAAACCGTATAATTTTAAAAGAAACGCCTTTATATTTCGTTAGAAAATTGATTTCACCCGGGAGAATATAGGATGTTGCACATATTGTATTTAGGCTTCAATCTACTTTACGACAAAAGGTCTACTTTACGTTACTTTGTAAAAATAGTGTAAAAAATAATTCCTAATTGGAGATAATCTAGATTTGTGATTAAGTATTTGAAAACACTCAAAATGTTGTACAGATATTTTTGTTACTGTGACTGGCGTGTACAGAAACGATCAAAAATTATTTATTTGAGCTGTTAGTAAATAAACTTTTAACCGATTTTTTCTAAACTAGGATTAAATTTTTCAAAGCTATTACAAATTAATACTATTGCGAAATTTTAGTTTTTTTTTTAATCTTATTAATGTTACAAATGTGTACATTTTTAAATAAATATTAGTTTTGCATTTTCCGATACAGTTAGTCCTGCTGCAGTGTAACAGTTACGTTTAACATCCGAAAGTATAATTATTATTATAAATTGAAATTTATAATAATAATTATACTTATATAATAATTATAAAGTATGCACCCCAAAACACCCAAAAGCACTTAGACCTCGAATAAAAATCACCTCTCTTCAGTATAAGATGTCAAATTTTGTTACGACGAGTATTCTCGTTTCAAATTTTTGCCACACGCTCTTGCGAAATTTCGAAGAGAACGGCTCGGTTGATGAATCTGTTTCCTTCAAGTACATACTCGTATTTCTATTGATTGAATGAAGTCCTTATCTGGAATACTTCTTGTCCCACTGACCCTTCGATAATTGAATCACGTTTTTTTCATCTACCTCAAAAGAAATTTCTTCAACTATTTTTCCTTTTACCTTTCAGCGTATGTTAAGCTTTCACTTTTTTTATTTCGAGAAATAAAAATACTTTGTGTTCTGATCCACTCACATTTTTATTAACCAACTAGTTTCGGCAACAACCTGATGCCCTCTTCAGGGTTTAATTTATTACTTAAGTAATAAATTTTACCCTGAAGAGGGCAACAGGTTGTTGCCGAAACTAGTTGGTTAATAAAAATGTGAGTGGATCAGAACACAAAGTATTTTTATTTCTCGAAATAATATATCAATATGATCCACAAAGTTAATGCTTTCAATATTCAAAACATTTCACTTTTTTCCTTACTACATACTTACTTGAAATATTAACTTTTTGAAATACATTTTTAAGAGTTAATCACTATAAGTACATTTTTTAACTCATTATTTTTTTATGCATTATTTTTTCCATCACTATGAGCAACCAACTAATTAACCATCACGCCGCTTCCCCGCAGGGGTAGGCAGAGAGAATAGAACACAAGCCCACTGTATTTGCAAACAATCTTCGCGTCTTCTACATTCATGCATCTGCTCATACATATCTGCCGATTATTTCGACTCCTAACCTGACCGCATTCAAGTATTTAACATACCTGATCGTGCCACGTTTTTCTCGGTCTTCCTCTGATCCTTTCTCCAACTGAATTCGCCTCATTATTTTGTTTAACTATAACCATAGTTTTGTTTTACTATATGCCATCACTATTATTCATTGTATTTAATAATAAAATAAATACCCTTCATGTATGAGGAGATGCATGAACGTAGAAGAGGCGAAGAATGTTTGCTGAATTGAATTCGCCTCATTATTTTGCTTAGCTATAACCATACTTTTGTTTTACTTTATGCCATCACTATTATTCACTGTATTTAATAATAAAATAAATACCCTTCATGTATGAGGCGATGCATGAACGTAGAAGAGGCGAAGAATGTTTGCAAAGACAGAGTGGTGTGGCGTTCTATTCTCTCTGCCTACCCCTGCAGTAAAGCGGCGTGGTGGTTAGTTAGTTAGTTAGTTATAAATACCCTTAAAATATATTTTGTAAAAATGTATGTATTTACAAACATCTTTTTACAAATATTTAAAGAAAGGGAAACATTATTGACACATAATTTTAGAAATACAAGATCACAAAATAACTTAAAGACCCCAAAATATAATACTAGTGCAGCTCAAAACCACTATTCTTTTATAGGAATAAAACATTTTAATAAACTACCTGCAAGAATAAAAAATATAATCAATTTAAAATCTTTCAAAAATGATTTACAAAAACATATAAGGCAAACTCCCGTTTGATTACCATTTGTTATTTCTTATTTTTACTTCTTATTTATATGTACAAACCCTGTAAGTTTATTTTTACCTCTTATTTATATGTACAAACCCTGTAAGCGAACTCCCTCTCTAAACACGAGCAATCTGCTCTCTTAGTGAGGTAGCACGTAAAAAAAAACTATGTATATGTAACTATGTTGATTATTTTGCCATACGATGTATCTTTGATTTAAAAAATTATATATTATTTCGAGAAATAAAAATACTTTGTATTCTGATCCACTCACATTTTTATTTAACCAACTAGTTTCGGCAACAACCTGTTGCCCTCTTCAGGGTTACATTTATTACTGTAACCCTGAAGAGGGCAACAGGTTGTTGCCGAAACTAGTTGGTTAAATAAAAATGTGAGTGGATCAGAATACAAAGTAGTTTTATTTCTCGAAATAATATATCAAGATGATCCACAAAGTTAATGCTTTCAATATTCAAAACAAAAAATTTATAAATAAAAAAATAAAATAAATGTACAGAACGGCTCGTATTGACATTACATACGTATTAACTTGTGCGTGACTTGCTCGACCCATACTCATTTATTCATATAGCTGAGATTGAAACAAAAAAGGTTCGTGATACCGCACTCATTATTATTAAATTATTTTTATGAATATTCACAAAAAATTAAGTCGTCAATGCCAGTTCAACTTAACAGCCGTTATCATCGAAGCGTGCAAGGTTAAGTAATTTGAGAGAAAATGAATTAATTCGCTAAATGTAAGAAATTTTTTGCTTAATTAATTTCTTGATCTGCGAGACTTTTGAATTTAATTAATTAACTTTCTTAATTTTATATCTGGCCTTCTTTCCAATTAATTTGACTCTATCTTTAACTTCTTAATTGAAATATCTTTAAAATTTAGACTAAGCTTCACATGCGGTGTTTGAAAATGATGCGGAATGCATCGACACACGTGTCACAATAGATTTTAAGAAATATTGGTATTTACTTAAAAAGAATTCAATTAAAAATTCATATTTTTATCGTAAAGTGACTGCCTAATCAACTAACGAAATATATTTTTGACTAACCCCCTTCCCCTAACTTTCCCTCTCCTTATTTATAGAACAATTTTATATTTTATATTTTAGTTACTATACAGACCTGAATGATGGAAGTTTAACTTCTGAAACATGTTGTCTTCAATAAAACTCAAGTGGTTTAAAACAAGTGTTTTCTTTAATCATTGTAACATGTCTTACCACAAAGTTAATGCCGAAACAATAAATTAAATATTATAAAAGTATAGATTCATTAATCACCATACTTGAGGTCTCTGGTTCGATATTTTCAATATCGTTTATTTTTGACCTAACTAAATGGCATATCAATTTATATTATTTTGAGAAATAAAAGACTGTTTTTTATCCACTCACATTTTTGTTAACAACCAACTATGTAGTTTCGGCAAAAACCTGTTGCCCTCTTCAGGGTTTAATTTTTGACTATTTAATTATGAACCCTGATAATTTAATTTTAAACTCTGAAGAGGGCAACAGGTTGTTGCCGAAACTAGTTGGTTGTTAATAAAAATGGGAGTGGATCAAAAAACAGTCTTTTTATTTCTCAAAATAATATATCAATTATCAATCAATAATATATCAATTATCAATAATATATCAATCAATATTATCAAATTCCCGATGAAAAATTCCAGGTTATATGGCCCACCCTTTTCATCGTTGTTTCTTTTGTTTATCGATTAACCTATTTATTCATGTTCTGTAGATATTATTCCTATAAAATTTTAGTTCGCGAGAGACTCGCCTCACTGCAAAAATTCTTACTTATTTTTCTTGTCATATATTTTTGTAGGTTTGCAATGCATACATAATTATTATTTATTACTTACTTAATTTTTGGCCGCCTCCGTAGTGTAATGGTCAGCACGCTCGGCTACCGTACTGGAGGTCCCGGGTTCGATTCCCAGGGGGGGGTCAAATAAATATGATTTTTTCACTCTTATATTTATTCAATATTACCTTGGACTGGTACCGGAAGCGGAGGGCTGATCACCTTTCCTTCATGTGTTAACGATCAAGATAACGCTGCGTTTATATGATGCAGCGTCTTGGCATGGCATTTTAAAACCGGTTGACAATCTTTACTGTAATTAAGTTTAATTTATCGAAACAAAATAATAAAGTATCGTTTTTTACCGAAATAAAGCTGAATACACTGCGTATTGAACGCGTCAACTTTTCACTGAAATCTCCACAGTGATTGTATGTTATATAATTTTTTGAACTTTTCTTTTGAGAAGTTGACTTATTCGAGCTACTCTATTATTCTTTTGATCAATATATTATGTATGGAGAAAACAGCGAAACGGAAAATAAACTAATTCATCCATAATAATGTTTTACCACAAAACGAAGCCGCAATGCGCCGCTTCTTATGTGAAATTCGGAGATTTGAATGTATTTTTAGGGAGAAAATGAACATGCGTAATATAAATACGCGTGTGTACCTACGTCTTTTTTCTTTCGTTTCACGTAAAGTTTATTTTATATCTGTTATTTTGTAGAAGAGGCTTTTAACAGTATTATGTTTTTTCTATCTTGTATTTTTTCGTATCGTTCTCTAACCCACAAAATGAATAAAATATGTACTTACGTACTATCAATCTGGGTAACTTTGATCTCCTGGGTAGCATTGAACAAAAATGAAATTTTTCGTTGGCATTTTTTATATCCCCTGTTTCCGTGTATTAGATACAAACCATTTTTGTAATTTACTTAAATACTTAGTTTCAATGTTATACCTTATATTCACGTTAAACCCCTAATATATGTTACCATTTTGATCAAAACTTTCGTAACAAAAATAAATGTTATTCACGTAAATCAAATAAAAAAGTTTTAAAATACGTTGAGTAAAAAAATTTATTTATTATACTTAAACAAAACATCCATTTTGCTTTGTAAAATTTGCATAATTGAATTTGATTGATCACCGTTGTGTCAATAATATTATAATACGTTTATCTTTTTTACCCTAGTAAAGGTGAATTGTTCATTAATAATGTCAAATGCAAGCTTACTTAACAAAAATTATTTATTATATAATTTTAAGGAAGTGCTAAGTTTTCACATATTCTTAATAATTATGAAAATCATGATTATTATCATGATTTTCATAATTATTAAGGCTTATGAACTACCACGGAGTAAGGATTTAAATAAAAATGAATACGTGAATCGCCTCTTGAATGTTTTTCGCAGATACATTGTGGCATATTTTATAAACTTTATAAAATGAAACAGCTTTCTTTTAAGCACTTTTTTTATTATTAGTACACTTTAACCTACCGGTTTCGATAAGAACTTTGTCATCATCAGGGCTTATTAAATTCTAAAACATTAAAATACTCATAATTAATTGCATTCCCTTACCTTTTTTGGTAAGGGAATGTAATTGATTATGAGTATTTTAATGTTTTTAATGTTTTAGAATTTAATAAGCCCTGTTGATGAAAAGGTTCTTGTCGAAACCGGTAGGTTTAAGTGTACTAATAATAAAAAAAGTGGTTAAAACAAAGTTGTTTAATTTTATAAAACTTAAATCGCCTTCTTAATGTATGTTTTATTCTATGTATGTGCTAAGTATTCTATAATATTGCAATATATATCAAGGAAATACTTTCCCCAGGATCTACATATTTGTATCCACTTTTGACCAAAGATCAAAGCTCTCTCCAACTCGTGCTAGCTTTCCTTAACAGCCTGAAGCCTATCCTCGACTTGCCTTAAGTCCTCCACAAACTAGGAAGAGTCCTTTGGCCGTGGCTATTCGCGTAATCCGATTAGCGAATATACCTCCGGACCCTGGAGAACTAGATCCCCTTCAGACATTTAATGGGACGTACGAGGGTAGTATCAAAACAAACCATAAGTAAAAGTATTCAACTTGAAGGCAGCCCAAATGTCTGTTTGTTCTCCTTTTAATTACAGTTTTTTTTGCACGTTTCTTTTTTTATAAATACTTGTTTTATTTTTTTATGACCGTCTTATTTGGCAGAACCCGTGACGAGACGTTTATTTTAATAAAAAAAACATTATATTGAAATAACAAGTATGTAACAATAATAATTTAATTTGCTGTCTTTAATAATGTCAGATGATCAAGTTTTTATGTTTTTTTTTAACCCTTTTGTGATCGATGCAAGGTTCACTGTTTTTGTCTTTCTTGTAATTTTATTTATAGTTTTTTTTTAAATGCTGCAGAATATCTTCGTCTACAATAGTATTTATACATTTTCTATATTTTTACTTTTGCTATTGTTTCATGCATATATTGCATTTTTTATTGACTTATGTATATAATAATAATAATGTTTTTTTTTATTCTGGTACGTGTAATACTAAGTCATATTTTGTTTACAACTATAAAGTATTATAAAATTAAATTAAATTAACACCATCGCACCATAATTACGAAATAACTACCTGTCGATAGCAAGTAAATGGGTATTGGCATCAGAAAATCTCCATTCATTATTTCTGACTTACTAGTCAAAATTTTCAATCGGATCAGAGACTTCAAATCTAATGAATACTTCAAATGATTGAATCCCGGATAAAATTCACATTTCAATTATTATTATCAGTGTTTATCAAAACACGGTTTAAATCTACTAGATTTATTTACTGTGGAAGCTGTTTCGCGGTACTAGGGGATTGTCATTTTAATTTTATAACCTAATGATACTCGTATTATTACCTTTTTACCATACTTCGAGTTTGTGTTGATCGAACCGATTATTTTTAGGGGACGTTTCTTTTTTTGTTAATATTTATTATGAAATTACCTATACGTTACACGGGTGACGAATATGTGTGACATAATGATATTTAGCAAGATGTAAGATTTTTTCGTAATAGATTTAATTTATGATAAATCTAGCGTTTTTTTCTATTTGTCAACGTTCGAAGGGAATCTTGTTATTGAAATTATAGACCCTTCGAGTGATGGGAATGACACAAAATCCTTGTTAATTTATTCTTTACCTTGAGGGGAATGGGAAGCAGTGTTTGTTTATCTTTTATGTTCCACGATCTCCTAATAGCAAAAAGATTTAGTAAATTTCCTTACAACCTCCCCATTGTATATATTTTACTGTTAACCAAAGTTTTCGATCGCTAACGTAACAGTAAATTAAAATGTCTTTCCATTTTTCTGAATGACTACAATCCTTCGTTTATCTATTTGTGAAACTGGGTATCGCGACCTCCAGTTTGAGAAACGATGATGAAGAGTATGTTTAATCCGAAATTCCTCCTTTGATAACAGACACCCTATTGCCTATAGTCGGATCCCCCGCAAAACTAAACATCTGTCGCCCGAATAAAATGAAATCGTTATTCCAAAGATGATATTCTCCATTTAAAATGAAATCCCGACTCTTGTACTCTAGATTGAAGTGCATGATTTGATCTTGTCTAGAATTTCTCTCGTATTCTAATTTCCTGGATTCTCCATTCATCCCCTAATACTACAATAGTACCTACATAATGTACGTATTATTCGAGTATTTCTAGGACATTTGCTCAGACTAACGATTCTGATAAAGTGTTGTTTTAGAGAAATTATGTTGAAGTGTTTATGCGTCATCAATATCCGTGTCATAAGATACTCGTTTGCAAAACTGGCATAGCGGGTTCGATTTCCACCAATTGTAAAATAAATTCAAGTAAGGTTTTTTTTTCTATTGGTCTGGCTGTTTGTGATATATTTTAAACATTTACCTACTACTGCTATACTATCTGCAGACAAGCCTCCAAAAGAAGAAACCTTTTGGGAAATTCTCAAATAACATCAGAAAAATATCAGTAATGATTCGTCTTATCGATATGATGATATAATGATAGGGTGACTTAGCTCGAACTTTGAAGAAACTGAAAAACGCATTATCTTTAAAAAAAAACAATTATATATTTTAATACATCATTTTCAGTTTGTCCAAATACTTGTTTATGAATCTGGATTATCTCCAATTATAGGAGTTATTTTTCATATTACTTTTTGACATATTATCAAAGATGAAAAAGAATATGGAAGTCTGGGCATTTGCGGAGCTGACGACCATCATAGGCTGGATTTAGTGATCACTTTACACACAGTGTAACATTCACCAATTTTACCCATTATTGACAACCAAATACTACTCAAATTCTTGTTCAAAGTTCTATATAAATGAACTAATTTCTAAACATTGTTCTTGAATCACTAGAACTTTACTAGAGACATTTGTTGGTGAGATGAAACAAGATTTTTACTGAGCAGATACTCTTTCATTTGTATGTGAAGTCCGAATCCTGGATTATAATCACATACATGAGAAACACCAGAAAATATGAAAAATAACGCCTATAATTGGAAATAATCCAGATTTGTGAACAAGTATTTGGGCACACTCAAAATGTTGTGATATATTACAACCTTGTATTCGATGTAAAAAAATATAGGATTCATCATTTCAAAATTTATTGTACACACTCGACTACTTAGTAGTTTATTGTTTGTCTGTTTGAGATAACTTATTAAATTATTAGACAGCTATGTTTAACTTGACTAATGGAGTAATTTGGCACTGCCTTTATCCCACTGAATAGAAATTATGGAAGCGTTCCAAAGTGTCTTAATTTCTGAGGATAATCTCTGAAACTAGATTCCCATCTTCTCTTGTCATAATGCCTCTATATATGTAGCTATGAAACTCTCTAAAGCTTCTTCAGTATTGATACTCATTCACAATATTGGAACTCATACAACGACGGTTAATTTATGCATTTAAATGTGCAAACAATGCCGCTTCGTTTTATTTTAATAATTCGTTATTATTACGACTGCTTCCCACCAACCTTCGGATGGTTTTCTTTCCTTCCCCACCCTTTTCTGGCCTTCCCCCTAAATCCCACAGCGCCACTAAGTCTAGGAAAGGGGATGACGTCAGAGCGAAATCAGCATTTTGTAAAGTATGATGAGAAGAAATATATATATTTAATTATTATTCAAGAAATAAGAAGAAATATATGTTAAATTGTTGGGTAATATATCCAAACTAAAACAAGGTTTATGTTGGATTGAATTCTACATTTTTTTATGAATATCTTAATACGTGACGCATTTCGTCTTCTTAGGACATTATCATACACGACATCTTCTTAGGACATTATCATTGAGTGTTTGATAATGTCCTAAGAAGACGAAACGGGTCACATATTGAGATATTTATAAATAAATGTAGAATTCAATCCAACAAAAACCTTGTTTTATTTTGGATATATTACCCAACAATTCAATTTGGAATTCTACCAACTGTCTGCAGTTACAAGAAATAAGAAATATATGTATTTAATATGTTCACAGTTATTATACAGACCTGAATGATGGAAGTTTAACTTCTGAAACATGTAGTCTATAATAAAACTCAAGTGGAAAAAAACAAGTGTTTTCTTTAATCATTGTAACATGTCTTACCACAAAGTTAATGCCGAAACAATAAATAAAATATATGTTCACATGTTTATGAAGTTTGTTCTTAAAGTACATCGGAGGCTTTGTTTCTTCTTCTTCTTCTTTTTGATGGCTTTTCGCCCATCTTGGGTGTTATAGCCAGTGTCGAGTTATTTTTTTATTAACACTTTTTACATTTGACTTTGAAGTGTTAGTAATCCTGTTAGTGGGGTTAGTTTTATTAGTAATGTTAGTTTGTTAAGTGAGTTATTTTAGTGAGTTATCATACACCTTTACAAATGTGCTTAGTTACTAGAACGAGGCTTAGTTAAGGTTTGAATATTGCTTAAAAATTATACATTTTTCGTACTTTAGAATTACAGTAATGTTTAAAAAAATTAATGAATCTTCTCATTACATAATAATGCTTTTAATTTTTTTTATACAATAAATTTTAAGTACTCTTTACATGACTAGCTTCAAGAACTGCAGATGTTCTCATCAGCAAGTAAAAATATAGACTAGTTTATATTTTGTGTTTTTAGATATGCCAGTTTGTGGATAATATACATATTTATATGATTTAAACATATATTTTAAATATAAAAATAAAACACTTATATAAAACCACTTTCCAAAAGTGGTACTTTTCAAGAGTTTTATCTTTGTATACAAATCATTATGTTATTCCTCAAAGTAAATGCAAAGTCGATTTATAATATAAATTAATTAATGCGAATGTCCAAAAAAGTAATACAACTGTGACTGAATTATTTTTCAGAATTTTTTCATTACAATATTTTTCAGCACAGTTTGTTGTTCTTTACATACGACTTTGTCTTAACGGCCCACGGAGGGTTTTAAAATCCACGTTAAATTCGGAAAAGGCTTATTTTTGGCTACGGCCTTCTAAATGCCACCCCCAAACTACTAACATAGGTTGTTAGCCAACCCAAAACATTTCGAATATAGCCAAGAGAAAATATTATGTTTCTGTGGTTTCTAATCAAATAATACCCTTTCACCCTCAGGCGGTAACTTATATATACGAGTATATACATGCCTCATCTATTATATTTAATGTCGAGTAAAGAAAATTATAGATTACACTCGCCAACAATTTGCAACTTTTATTTTGGAACTGACATAATATACCAGATCTTTATGCACTTTGCATAGCTGAACTAAAAAACGAAAGCAAAAAAAATGTAGCACGTCTGATTTTTTATTTATGGATATTTTTAATTGTGATATTGACTAAAGTTTATCTTAATATTTATGTTTATATATATGTAAACAAATAATGCTATCGTATTCAATATTAATAAGTTAATATATTTCCACTGTTACTCCATAATTTACTTTTTTTGAATACCTTAGACCTTAGACTAAAACATGTCTAGATACCAACCACTATTACGGTTTCAACGTATGTGGTTCATACAAACAATAATATGACTGTAACATAAAAACTTGACGTGATACAAGCTTGTCACCATATAGACTTTGAATAAGAACGATACACTTAGTCCAAATCAGTCATCAAAATTTCAGTTAAAAAATCATTGTTGGCCAGTGTTATTTGTTTTATTTATTTTTGCAAGGTTTGAGATGGAATGGGCAATCTTCTAAGGATCAACTATTTCTAGAATGTTGATAGCTCAACATAGATGAAAAAGAAAATGGAAATGTGTGTATTTACAGACCTTATAACCTGTCATAGGCTTGTTTTAATCAATTTATACACGTGTTACGTTCACTCATTCAACCTATGATTGACAGGTGCCGTGGTATAATTGGGTAGATGCTCGGCTACGAAATCGGCGTCGCGGGTTCGATTCTCTCCAATTGCAAACTAAATCAAAGAAAAATATTCTTTCGATCGTTCTTGGTATTTGTGAAATATTTTTCTCATTTACCTTTCCCATCCTACATGCAGATAATCCTCTAAAAGTCGAAATTCGTATTTATCATTTGATAGACACCTTGACATGTGAATTTGCGGCACCATCTATGGTTGAGTTACGTAAATTTTTATTTTTTATAGACCTTCATGAACTGTATTTACGATTCGCCCCTAATTATTTTTCATACTAGGCGACGCTCAAAAACATGAGAATTTTTTTATTTAACTTATATTTTATCCAGTTATATCATTCACATTTGTATCATTATTTTGAGTGTGTCCAAATCTTTGTTCACCCATCTGGATTTTGTACGCTTAAGAGTTATTTTATTTCTAGAATGTTAAAGTTGTAGCTTTTTATTTGTAACATAGTAAAATTTTACTTAGTTTAATAATAAAAAATCTATAATGCTCCAAGAATATATATATATATACATGTATTTATATTGTACAATACATTCACTATTTAGATAATTAATGTCTTAAATACGAGACCGCTAACTGTTTATTGAAAACATGTGGAATTTTAGTATCTCATTCATAATATTATTATTCCATAAACGTCATGTGGTTTCGTAGAAATGTACCATAGGGTGAAGGGCTTATGTGTTTTCATGCTCTTTGTGTTGCTCATCGTTCCTGGTACATTTTTCCTCATTCAAAATTTAAAATTTAAAACTGCCGGCAGTAGGATGTGGTGCGAATAAAAAAGGATTGATTTTTTTGTTGTTTTGGTTTAACATACTCCGCGATCGGCCTTCTTAGCATTTACATTTTTTTAATATAAAATTAAACTGTACATATAGTGTTCGTAGTATGCTAAAATGGATCGATGGATTATCAATTTAACTAATATGTAAAAAATAATTCAGGAACAATCTTAAATAGATTTCATAAGAGTCTCTGCGTAGTAAAAAGCTTAAACTCAATGCAACTATAGATGCTGCCGAGAACTCGCATTTTAAAAAACGTGTCAACTGTAGGATATAAATACAAGTTCCAAAAACTTATGGGTAGAATTGTGAATGTTACACGTGTATAATGTTATCACTTAAATCGGCCTATGACAGATCGTTAACCCTGTAAATATCCAGACTTCCATACTCTTCTTCATCTTCTTTGAGATGTTAATACAAATTAACTAGAGTTTCTTCCGATATGTTTTTGGCTTCAGAACGAAGTTTTCTGTTCTCCGTTTAGCAAAGCACTTTTGCATACTTAAACAAATTCCGACCACTTCACCAAAATAGCTTTACGAATTCATATCTGTGCTTGACGAAGCTCTGGGTATTTTTACTAAGTGGTATTCATATCCAGTATATTGCTAAAAATAAGGATTTTACTTGGGCCTAGAGGCGGAGGAGGGCGGGGATGAGTAGTGGAAAGTATCTCGATATAACGAGACCCCAGAGTACTTTATTTCTCCACTTAGCGTACTACTCTCCTCTCCTTGTGCTCCTGGGACCGCGAAGCTAATAAGCAACAAAATCTAAGAAGCGACCTTGTTTTAATCACCTTTATTAAATATCTTCTTGACTGCGCGTTTGCGCTTGGTAAAATTTGAAGGTTAATTCGATTTCTGTGTAAATATAATCATTAAAAAACTGTTATAAATAGAACTTGATAATTTTGCAAAAAATATTGATAAAAAAAATACATTTTTACGAATAAAATGTTTCATTAAGAAAAAGTTGTTGAGCAAGTTATCGAAATTTAAAAAAAAAAAAAATTTTTTTTTTTTTTTTAAAAAAAAAAAAAAAAAAAAAAAAAAAAAAAAAAAAAATAAAAAAAAAAAAAAAAAAAAAAAAAAAAAAAAAAAAAAATTTTTTTTTAAAAATAAATTAAATTTTTTTTTTTTTTTATTTTTTTTTTTTTTTTTTTTAAAAAAAAAAAAAAAAAAAAATTTTTTTTTAAAAAAAAAAAAAAAAAAAAAAAAAAAAAAAAAAAAAAAAAAAAAAAAAAAAATAATAAAAAATATATATATATATATATATATATATATATATATATATATATATATATATATATATATATATATATTTATATATATATATATATATATATATATATATATATATATATATATATTTATATATATATATATATTTATATATATATATATATATATATATATATATATATATATATATATATATATATATATATATATATATATATATATATATATATATATATATATATATATTATATGTGTGTATAAATAAGTGTGTGTAGTTTTACGAGTATGTCTGAATATGAATATGTATATATTATCATTATATATTGTATGAAGAATAATTATTTAACCATATCCATTTTAAATGTTAAAATAACTTTAAATTTTAAAGCACCCTTCAGGTGATTTCTCACGAAAATGGCGCTTTTTAAATAACCCGTCCGATAAGTAAATAAATAAATATCCACACTACACGTTAACACGTCATCTTTTCTTCGCAATACAGGCTTGTAAGTTTTAATTTAATTTGTAAATTTACAAAATAAACACAATATATCAATAAATTCTATCAAGTCTTAAATAAATCCATCACAAACACAAAACTAACACAAAATTAATATAGAGGTTATGGTAGTACGTCGAAATGTTTGAAAGTTTAATTTAAGCCGATAAGTACAGACCTATGTAAAATTCCTACTTGTAGAACAATGCGAAGTGAGAATAGCCCACATAAACCGGCACCAGATTGGGTTAATAACACGTGGGTCGATATTATCGAATGGAAAACATTAACGCTATTGGAAAATTATTCATGAAAGAGAACTCACCCGTGGTACAACGCGCCGTGGGAAAAAACCTCCGGAAAAAGTGTTACATTATGCCTCATTAAACAGAACGACGAAGATAAGAGGATGTTTTGCAAAGAAATGAGTAAGAACTAGAAAAAAGTGTGTCAAAATACTGAAATTTTACCCATCACACGTTATACTTACCGTAAAGCAAGTATTACCGTGTAACTTAAATATTTTACGCGGATTTTTTTTTGTGATACAAATAACAACAATAAAAATTAGATGTATCCGAAATAAGTTTAAATCTCCCACGTGTTTTATAACAAAAGGCATCAACGTCACAACGTTCTTTCTTATTCATATTTATTTCACATTTATCTTCTTTTTTTACTTATTTATGTTTTTTTTTACTTATGCTATTTTTATAAACAACATTTTGAGTGTGTCCAAATACTTGTTCACAAAATCTGGATTATCTCCAATTACAGGAGTTATTTTCATATTATTTTTTAACATCTCATCAAAGATGAAGAAGAATATGGATGTTTGGGCATTTACGGGGCTTACGACCGTCATTAGGGTGGTTTAAGTGATCACTTTACACACGTGTAACATTCACCAATTCTACCCATTATTGACAACCACACTACTCAAATTCAGCCTATGACGGTCGTCAGCCCAGTAAATGCCCAGACTTCCATATTCTTCTTCATCTTTGATGAGATGTTAAAAAATACTTTATTTATAACATAAGATCCAAAATAGGTTCGAAAATAGATTACCCTGAATCAAATTTAATCATCGTATATTACTTTTAAAGAATCATGTTTCATTTAATTTCATAGATATTGGTATTTATGGTATTATAAATTTGATGAAAAAGGCTTTTTTATTAAAAGTACCTTCTGAATTGAAATTTGATTCGCCGTTATTTTACTTACGCGGAGTAAAAAACAAGCTAAAATTCGATATGTATAACTGAAATGTATTTCTTTGATGACTTGGTTATCAATGTTTCAAGATAAACCCTTAAACATTTTTTGCGTAATAATATTATATCTATTAACCACGAGATTTAAATAAAACTCACTTTCAAAAAAAAATCAAGGAAAAATATCGCCTTAATTCTATACCAGAATTAAAGAACATCTAAGGTGCCTTATTAATAATAATTGTTCTGAATTTGCTAATTACCTTATATTTGAATACTATTATTGTAATAATTCGGCGGGTTTATAAATTTTACCTGTAAATAAAAGTGGTCTTTGTTAAGATAATCTAGAAAAATTACAAATAAGTAAAGCAATCAATAAAGACTTACCCATAATTAACAACCAACTAAATACAACTTCGAGTCCACTTTTAAAAATATTCCCACTGTGATTCATTTGTCTTTTGAAAATTGTATTCTATATCTCTTTCAAATTTTTATTTTGCAACTTTCGTAGTATTCACTTACATAACAAATGTAATGTGAGTGAATTCTACGAAACTAGAATATGGTAGCTAACCCGTTCAAAAATTTTTAATACACGATATGTGGGAGTGTTATTCATTTTCTCGTTACATTATCAGATAGTAAAATCGGGCGTATTTATGTCAAAGTAGCTGTTAAACAACAATGGTGATTACTATGTGTTAAAGTTCTCTCCTACGATCGTTCAAAACAATGAAACAGTGGGAATCGCTTCTGTAATCAAATATGGTCTTGAGACTTGACAGTGAATGAAGGATTAAAAATTTAATTTTTCTTAATATTAATATCTTTATTCGAGTATATGAAAAAGAATATGGAAGTCTGGACATCTACAGGGCGTAAGCCCTGTAGATGTCCAGACTTACGACCTGTCATTTTATCTTCCTCTTCAAACTCTTATCCGCACCCAAATGGTGCATAGGATACTGCATCATATAAACACAGTGTTATCTTGATAGTTATGTTATCTCGATAACACATGAAGGAAAGATGATAAGCTTTCCGCTTCAGGTACCAGTCCAGGGTAATATTGAATGATTATTAGAGTGAAAAAATCGCTTATATTTATTTGACTCCCCCTCATGGGAATCGAACCCGGGACCTCCAGAACGGTAGCCAAGCGTGCTGACCATTACACTACGGAGGCGGACATAATGCGGAGGTCATTTTATAGTTTAAGCGAACACTTTATACACTCTGCTACATTCACAAATTTAGAAAAAAATTGACATACTCAAAATATTATAATTACAAAAACTAATATTAATAATAATAAAATTATGTAAGTTTAATAAAATTTTAAAATGATGTTTTCAGGTGTCTCCTAGTCAGTAAAATAATTCTAAACAAACTCATCTGACATATCCTATGCTTAGTATTGCGTGTGTTGCCGTCACGCTCAACAGATGTCGCTGCCATTGTGATAAAAAGCTGCTTTATTTTTTTAAGCATATTTTTACTTGTGACATAAAACACGCGTGTGTTCGAATGGAACACTGCGTACAATTTTTAAATCAGTCGGTGAATTAATTGAGGAGATTTAAAGTTTTGAGCAAACGAACATTTGCAGGTTTATTTATAGGTACAGATTGTTAAGAAAGTAGTTTTACTATCATCCAATAAAAAATTAATTTTTATTTATAATCATTGTTTTTTGATTTTAAGACAAATATTTTAAAGTTAATATCAGAATGCTACTACGTTTTCATGGTGAGATTTTTTTATATAAAAAAGTATGAACTCAATGTCAGTTCAGTGTTTAATATAATTAACGAATGTAATCTGTGAATGTAATTTCTATGGAATGCAACTCAAATATTTCCTGTATTGGATTAATATCAAGGTTGTCTGTTCTGTAAATAAAATTTTAATTTTTAAATTCTTACGTTTTCACGTCAATTCAATTCTTACGTGTCTGCCTCCGTAGTGTAATGGTCAGCACGCTCGGCTATCGTTCTGGAGGTCCCGGGTTCGATTCCCAAGGGGGGTAAAATAAATAAAAGTGATTTTTTCACTGTCATATTTATTCAATATTATCCTGGACTGGTACCTGAAGCGGAGGGCTGATCACCTTTCCTTCATGTGTAAGCGATCAAGATAACACTGCGTTTATATGACGCAGTGCCCTATGCACCATTGGGGTGCGGATAAGGGTATTATTATTACGTATTCAACATAGTAACGTTTCATATATACAAATAGTAAGTGATGATTTCATATAAAATAATTTGGTATAATTTAATTATAATTAGTTCTTATATTGCAGGCCCCTTTTTAGTAATGACATTTGGGATTTATACTGTTTATATTTGTGTGAACACTCCTCAAATAATACCAGTTCAATGTAGTCATACTGTGACATTACCTTAATGAGTCACTATAGTGCAATGTGGAACATTATTCACGCTCATGGCAACATTACTGCTATCGTAAAACCAGTTTTTCTTATGTACTTTTTTCTACTTGTATAGATAGTATTTAATTCATTTTAAACTTCACCTTTCAAGGTGTAATCTCGAGCTGTAGTGTAATAGTTAGCGCGTTGAGCTACCGCACTGAAGGCCTCGGGTTCGAAACCCGGGGGGTTCAAGAAAAATATTAGTGATATTTATTGAATATCATCCTGGACTGGTACCTAAAGCGAGGGATCGATTACCTTGCCTTCATGTAAGTGACGTCAAGATAACACTATGCCGATACGATGCAGGGCGCTATGCACCATTGGGTGCGGATAAGGGTTAGAAGAAATTTTTTTTTAAACTGAGAGACAATGTTTTGTTTGTTTAATTTTTTAAATTAGTTTCATTTTTGTTTCTTATAAACTGCTGTCTTTAGGAAATCATTTTCAGAATGTCAATGGTATTCGAAAGTTGTTATTTAAATATCGTTACAATTGTAAATACATTTTTTATAAAACTTTCATTGTATATTTTACTAATTTTTTATTCCGTATAATTATTTATTTGCACGTCTAAAAAAGGGTTTTTTTTTATTGAATTAACATCATTTTCGCTGCCTGAAAATAAAAGGTTAAATATTTACCTTTTTCTCAATGGAAATACATCACGTAATTCGTTGTATTAAGAACGACGGAAATAATTTATTTATTTTTAACGGTGATATTTTTGCGCGTCTCATTTAAAGTCTCTACTGAACTAACAAGTACAATTCTTTTGAAATTTATTTTCTCACTATATTTTACATCGTCCTTTCAAAACAGCAATGGTTTCTGCTTCAGTTGGAATGCTTTTCTCTATTATTACAGAAAAATACTTCGAAGGAATTCAATCGCTTCGAATATAGAGATATAGGGAAGAACTCCCATGAATGGAACTGAGTTTAAAAGAGACAGTGCTTTTCTTGGCAAAAATGCTTAACTAAAGTTAAAAACATATATTTTTCAGTGAGTAGAACTTATCTCGATCATTTTGGTATTATGAATTAAACAAATCTCAACCAATTTTCAACGAAGTATCAAAGTATTTTTTTAATGTAATTTTTACTAATTTTTTTTTAAAAATATATACACTGGGATGGGCTAGTAATACAAAGAGTGGTTCCGGGGAGGCTGATGAAGAGCTCTAACCTCATCATAAAACTGCTTGTGGAGCACAGATGAGGGCTGGAGATGGAGCGCAATGTTGCCATTGCCAGCGAACTGATCTTTTCATGTCATCTCGCCAAAATTTCGCTGTTACTTAGTTATTTTAATTTAATACTACTATGATGTTCAAAATAAAATGTGGCTGTCTAAGTATTGCATCCACCGCTTAGTCAAGCTGGAAAAAATATATTAAAATTTATATTTGAAGCACTAACTTTGTGATTTTTCATTTTATAATTAAAATATTAATTTGTTTTAAAATCACCATAAATATTTTATTTTAACTTTATTATAATGTCTACCGGTTTCGAAGCTAACTGCTTTTTTATCAAGACTGATAAAAAAGCAGTTGACTAAGTTTTTTAAGGGGCCGATATGATTATGTCCCTTTCATGGGTACTCCTTCCTACTTTATATCGAGCAAATCCGCAGCGATCTTCTCTAATATTTCGATTTTATTATTTCGGTGTGGGTGAAAAATTCTACGGCGTTTTATTAAATTATCTGAAGTTTCACAGACGCGTATTTTGATGACATAATTTAGAATGATTTTAATGATAAATAATAATGTAAAACTTTCCAAGGGTACAATATGAATATGTCCCTTTCATGGGAACACTTTCCTACTTTATGCCGAGCAAATCCCCTGCGATCTTCTCTAATATTTCGATTTTATTATTTCGGTGTGGGTGAAAAATTCGACGGGGCTTTATTGAATTATCCGAAGTTTCATAGACGCGTCATTCTATATTATCCACTGCTGATATTTCATCTCACTTCCAACTCTGAGGCGCCTACACCGAAAGTTTCGCGTCCTATAATAACACATCTCTAACTTCCCCTCACCACAATCAATAATATGATATTTATATAGAAGATATACGGCTTATTTTATTGTGTTCGGAATAGAGAATCGAGAATATCTAGGGATACGAAAATATCAGTTGTTTTTATTGGGAATTTCGATCGTGTTTTTAATCCACCGTTTATTTCTCCGTTGTGTAATATTTTATATCGTACGAATATATAAAACTGAATGATCGTAGGAATTTATCACTCAATTTTGGGTGTTTTGCCAAACAAGTAAAAAAAATGTACATTCATTATTTCGCGTTGCCGATTTTACATGCATATGCATATATTTATTTGTCCCCCATATACATTTTTATTTCTTACTTGCTGTACCCGGACAGGCGTTGCGCTGACTCAACCTTTTTAAATGGAAAAGAGTTAAAACAGACAGTACACATTTCTAATGTTGAATTTTACAAATGCTTGTGGGTATACATTATTTTAGCACACTGTCCGCCATAAGCAATGTTTATTATTTCGTATGTTACTGTTACATTCAACAGATGGCGCAGCCATAGCAGTCAAAAAAGCTGTTTTCAAATAAATCATGAATTTACCTGTCACGAGCAAGAAAATCAGTTAGTAACCTAAGTAGATTTAAGATTTTGGACAAACAAATGTTTACGTTTTTATTTTTACAGATATTTAAAAACGTTGCATATTTTTTTTTAATGTCAAAGCAATATGTTTTTTTAATTTCAAATAATTTTAGAAGATTAATTTTTTTTAAACTTACTATTTTTAATGTTCTACAAATTTTATTCACTCTTTTTAGATTTTCAGCTTTTTTTTATCTGTGTCTTATATTTTTTGTACCCTTATATCTGACATTGATAACCATCTCTGCTGATTTTTGCATCTGCTGGCTTGTCACAAAAATGGTCGCATATTCGTTGGCAATTCTTCATTTATCATCTATTTAAAAGTATATGATTGCATGCCGTAATTATATACAATACATCATAAAACACCAAATATCTTGATAGTCGAATTTTAAATGGAATATGCATCCATAAAATTATACGTTATAAATTTCGATTGAGAAAATTTGCCATAAATTTCACAAAGAGAGTTCCCGAAACACTTGTTCCTCAGACTGTGACGCATTTTGTTATTTTATTATTTATTCTAAATAAAGCCATAGTGTATCTTTAAATCATTCATTACCTCGGCGATCTAATGAGTAAGCTGTTTGTGTATGAAGACGCGTGTAATGAAGCAAAAATGTTGCACTGCACACGGTTTAATAATATCTCTTGGCTGTATTGCTCTCTTTCATTCTGCGCGCCTGGTATCCCGCCTTCTAGCACAGTATCAGATGGCTGTTTTTAAACCATAAATCGCTTACACTGACGACTAGGTGGAATTATTATTTAAAGGATTTTTTCAGACAGTTTTATCGTATTAAATTTGGACGGGCATAGGGTTGAAAATTATTAGTATTTCGTCGTTATATTGTGTAATGAAATTATTTTGATACAACGTTCGGTTAACCAGGGTCGTCCATGTTAGGTATTACCTATCGTTTCTGACAAAGGAAAGATTCCAACTAAGTACTTTATGTACAAATATGGTTTTATCAGTGGATCACTCATGAGAAACGGCATGTCATTAAAAAAATACCGCAGAATAAAATCTGTATTATTCAGTTTTTATCATCGATGTAGCAAATTAAGTAAATTTAAAAAAAAAGTCTTATGTTTTCAATCAGCCATCTCTGATGAATGAAGCTGATTTAGTGACAATATACACATAATGCATATATGGTTGACACCATGTCTTAACTTATTTATTATAACTGCAGACAGTTGGTAGAATTCCATATTGAATTGTTGGGTAATATATCCAGAGTGATTGATAATGTCCTAAAAAGACGAAACGCGTCACGTATTAAGATAAATAAATGTAGAATTCAATCCAACAAAAAACCTTGTTTTATTTTGGATATATTACCCAACAATACCACGCCAAAACTCGACATCAAAAAATCATGTTTTTGCGGATTCACGAGTTATTGGATTGAAAATATTATAACTTAGCGTATCTATTCTTCAGCGAACTCGTAATTGCTAATACCAACATCCAAATTTTTATTAATTTATTCGGCAGTTACTATGTCGAATATCTATCCATTTTTAATTTGAGTTTTACATGTTAAATACCACATTTTCTTAAAATCTAATGGACACGGGTTTCGATGCATTCTGCATCAGACGGTGTTTGAAAATTATGCGAAATGCATCGAAAACCCCGTGTAATAACAGATTTTACGAAATGATGGTTTATGCCAAGCAAAACTTAAATAAAAAACTTACAAGTGCCGTAGACATTATTACTAATTTCCATTTCCCCTTCTCATTTCATACTTCCTCTTCAACTTCAAAGCATTAATGTTCTTCACTTATGGAGTGCTAGAATTATCATCTTGCCTATATACAATAATACCTTGTTGATTCGATGTGGTGCCCTATCTACCATCGGGTAGAGATAGGAATCAGAAGAAGAAGCAAAAGTCCATGATCGGAAATTGGAAGAGTTAGGAGTCAGAACAATTATTTCGCATGTATGAGAAGATGTTGGAAAAATGGTGGCGTATTTTTTTTATTTATTTATTGAACGACTAATGCCTTTAACATAATACATATATATATATACAGTATCTAATATAAAAATGCACTAATGAATACACTAATAGAGAAACAAAAAGTCTTAAACATAAAATAATAATAAAATAACAAATTGTAAGCACTGGTAAATACACGTCTCCTTCACACACTATCAGCGAGCACCAAGAGAGAGTGAAACACAACGTTTAAATTTATCCACTAAGATATACGGCTGTCCAAACTTAAAACACAGTAAGGGACTTTTTTTTGTTGTACGTTTTTTTGCATTTTTGGACTAAGTAGAATCTACTTAGTCCAAAAATGCAAAAAAACGAACTACAAAAAATGTCCCTTACTGTGTTTTGAGTTTGGACAGCCGTATAGTGACATTTATGCTTGTATTGCATTATATCCCCTCTACCTTGGTGCAAAATATAGTAAGTTATTTGTATATTATTCCCCAAATATTGATGCTGCTATTGCTGCAGCAGTCTTGAGCGCAGGAGCCGTTGTGCTATGCGGTGCCCAAACGTCTTCACGGCGTATTTATTATTTATAAGCCGGAGTGCATTAAAGCGTACTGAGAGTTAGTTAGTCAGTGAACAAGTTATCGCTTACACAGTACCCAGTACCCAGTACCCACGGTCAGACCTGTTTTTATGTCAGTGTTGCTTCGCGTTATGCACTCAATCCAGTTGCGGTTATGTCGGAGATCATGCCGGTTGTTCGCGAATTCGTACACTACTTGCTCGAGATCTCGCGGATCGCTGTGTTAAATTTTATATTATAATATGTGATTGCTTATATTATCAATATTTAAAGCATTTACTTAGTGGTTAGTCAATTTAAATTATTTTTTTACATAAATGTTAATAATATTAGTATATAACTACTCAATATTGTTTGCATTGTTTATTGCTGTAGTATTGTTTGCATGCTGTTGTAGTGATTATCCTGACGAAGAGACGGGTACGTCTACGTACCGGTACACGAAAAATCTTTTAAATATTAATTTCAGTAATTTTTTTGTAAAAAAAATATAAAAGTGATTGCTTGTGTTTGGCTCCTCGTGTCTATACCAAAATTACACGCAAAATCAGTAAAAATAATTTGGAGTAATTTTTTTCTAACGTCAGTGAGAAATCAATTCTTGAAGTATTGAAATGTTATCGAAAATAAAATATTTGTAATAATTACGCTCTAACGTCAGTGAGTAATCAAATTTTGAAGTATTGAAGAATAGTTATGCATCAAAATCTATATGTTTTTACCACGCAATAATGATAAGCAAAAATAAGGAATGATTTCTCTCGAATATTATTTAATTGACGTATTATTTTTAACAAAAATGAGCACTTGTATAAAACCACTTAATGAGTTAAAACTCATTACACACTAGTTTAGAAAACTACAGATATTTTCATCTACAGGTGAATAGTTTTACTTTTCACTTGTAGATGAAAACATCATTACTTTTCGAAACTAGTCGTGTGTCATGAGTTTAAAATCATTGAGAAGTATTATACAAGTAATAATACCACTTAATGAGTTAAAACTCATAACACACGTGTTTAGAAAACTACTGATATTTTCATCTACAGATGAATGGTTTTACTATTCACTAGTTGATGAAAACATCTATACTTTTCGAAACTAGTCGTATGTAATGAGTTTTAACTCATTAAGAGGTATTATACAAGTATTTAATTTTTTTTAATAATCAATTTGTTATTCTACAAAGTTCTACAATCTCCGAATCAATAAATAATATAATTAACGTATAGTACCTGTTTCCTATGGTATCTGTTGTCTAAATTTGTGAACTTTTTGTCGTTCATCTGCAAGTCCAGTTTCCGCTGTGCACATGTTATGCGCTGTGTTGTGTTTGTGTTACAGTTTGTTATTGTGTGTTTGGGTTACCGTTTGTGTTTCGGATTCGGAGTGAGCTGCTTGCAAGGGAACGATGTTATCAGGTAATTATTTTATGTTGTCTTTGTTCGCTAGCTTACCAGAGTCGCTGCGAACAAACTATGACTATTTATTGAATTGGAACATTTGGTTTGTAGAACTTCTCTATGTTGTACAATTATTTCTCCAATATAAATTTAATAATCTTTTTCCACTTATTATAAGAAAAAAATACTACCTATAATTTATACATTTTCAATTATTGTAATATTATTTTTAACTGCTTTTTGATATATATTGCGAGGTGATGCACTAAAGATAAAACTTTTATTTATTTATTTAAATATAATACACACATAGGTCACATATCGCTCGCTCCTTTCAAGAATGTCATAAATCAAGAATCGTCAATTTCAGTTGTGCATGTTTTCAGAGTGCCCAGAAAATGTACTATATCCCAGCAAAAGTGGTATATTTTTAACTTAATATTTACCCGCTACAGGGCAGAAAGTGTTGTTTTTGCATTTTGAAGAAAAGGTATTGTTTAATTTTTTTTCAATATGCTGAATATTTTTCAAATGGAGAAAAAACGTTCAGGTTTTACCTTAAAGTTCTGTTGCATAGTAAAAAGTTCAATAAGTGGCTTAATATTTATTTCAAATACATTTCATTATATTTTTAAACATTAAAAGCGTTCTCCTGAAAAGTCAAGTTTTTTTATTTATGACGTTCTTGAACGGAGTGAGCGATATCTGATCATGTCAAGTTTTTTTCGGTCTTCCTCTGCAGCTACTTCCAACTACGTTCGCTTCATAAATTTGTTAAATTTCATGAGTACAATTTATAAATTTACATTTTCCAACTCGGAGTACGGGCTGGATTTCGTTTATCTGTACTTTATATGAAAGCAATTAAATAGGATTTATCCAAATGTATTTCACATTAGCAGCAAGTACGTTACTTTTACTTTTTCTCGCACCACTGAGCGAGTGTTTGAATAATAAATACACATCTCAATTAACAGCGAAGAAAGTTTATTTTCTCTTTTCCAAAATCATCATTAATTCATAAACACAATTTTTCTGTTGCCGACTTTAAAAGTTGCCACTTTGCCGTATTAAGGATAAAAAAAAGTTCAATCTCCGTTTTGAATATTTAAATCAGACCGATTTACTAAAAGTTAACAATTCATAAAAAAAAAATTGAGTTTTTTTTTTTTTAACTTCATTTTGTAAGCGACCACTTTACTTAAAAGCTGATTTTTAAGTAGTGATTCGAAAAAGTAGAAATGTATCAATATATATGTCTTCAATTCGCTTCGTTAAAAATAACTTCGAGGCACCCCATCTTAATAAGAATATTAGCTTCGTGGAATAAAAAACATAAAATCACTCTTAACTTTTTTATTTTTCCTTAATTTTAGTCGCTTTTCATATCTAAATGGTGCGTCCAATAATACCGCGTTATTTCGATTGCTAATTAACTTACATTTTGAGTATGTCCATATACTTGTTCACAAATCTGGATTATCTACAATTAGGAGTAATTTTTATATTATTTTTTTGACATCTCAACATAGATGAAAGGAAGTCTGGGTATTTAGGGGCTTACGACCGTCATAGGCTGGTTTCAGTGATCACTTTTGAACTTTTTACATATATATATATATATATATATATATATATATATATATATATATATATATATATATATATATATATATATATATATATATATATATATATATATATATATATATATATATATATATATATATATATATATATATATATATATATATATATATATATATATATATATATATATATATATATATATATATATATATATATATATATATATATATATATATATATATATATATATATATATATATATATATATATATATATATATATATATATATATATATATATATATATATATATATATATATATATATATATATATATATATATATATATATATATATATATATATATATATATATATATATATATTGTTCAAATTCGAAACAAATTGCTTGAATTGACTAGAATTTAACTAGATACATTTATGGTAAGATGAAAGAAGTTTTCGTTTGATTGTTGGTTACGTGCGCCAATGTGAATACGGCTGTCCAAATTTAAAACACAGTAAGGACATTTTTTGTAGTAGGTTTTTTTTTGCATTTATGGACTAAGTGGACTCTACTTACTCCAAAAATGCAAAAAAAACTACTACAAAAAAATGTCCCTTACTGTGTTTTAAATTTGGACAGCCGAATAGACTGTGAGCAGATTGTGTGAAAAATTTTGCACCCTGTCCAGACTTCCATACTCTTATTCATCTATGTTTGAGATATAGCTAAATATGTTTGAAGACTAATAGAAATAGAGAGAAAATATATGATTACCACGTAGAAAAAAGGTTGGGTGTATTTTTGATGGGGGGGGGGAAATACGAAACAATACTATCATAATGAGGCAGGAAAACGCAGTACAGGAAGGAGACTCCTGGCTTGAGAAGTTTAGGGAGTGGTTCCACCGTAGTATTCGGCCACTAACTAACTAACTAACCATCACGCCGCTTCTCTTCAGGGGTAGGCAGAGAGAATAGAACGCCACACCACTCCGTCTTTTTAAACACTCCTGGCCTCTTCCACTCATGCATCTCCTCATACATGCCCGCCGATTATTTCGACTTCTAACCTAACCGCTTTCTAGTATGTATTTGAAACATCTGATCGTGCCAAGTTTTTCTCGGTCTTCCTCTGCTCCTTTTTCCAACTTTATTCGCTTCACAAATTGTTTGACCGTTCTTTCTTCACTCATTTGTTCCACATGTCCAAACCATTTTTTTCTTTCTTATTAACTTAAATTGTATACATTTATTTAAATCACAATATTAAACATATTTAATTTTTTTGCAGAGACCCTCCAAGCCACCTTGTGTGTCTTGTCGGTGTTATCTCAACACCTTTCTTAATTTTATCGATAATGCTTATCTTAGCTTTACATTCCTTATTTCTCCATTCGAACATCGTTTTGCCGCACATTTGTCTGAGATGCGCAGAGGGGTTGCGGATATAATAATAATTTCCATGATAATTTGACCTACAAAGTGGATCGTTTTGATAAGAAGACATGTTCAAATATACTTAAGGTAAATATTTAGACTAACTAGGTAATGTAATGCCAATGTTATCAGTTTTTTTCTAACTAACTAACCACGGCTCAGTTTTTTTCTAATATCTGTAAAACCTCAAAATAAATAAATAAACACATGTAACGTTTTGTGGGTAGGTATATTGTAAACAGGGAAACAGGATATTATATTTACAATTATTTCATTATACATTTAAAATTATTCATATAAAAATATGTTTAATTTCCCAGAAAAAAGGAGGTTGGGGCAACATATATCCAGGGGCGTGCGTTCCATACAGGCACAAAAGCAGTGCCTATCCTAACTTACCCGCGTGACATATAAAAACGCAACAAGTACCTACCCTACCTTAATACGTAATACGTAGCTTACCTTACTACCTACCTCTACTGCCTATTATAATTAATTCTTTGGGCACACCATTGCACATTTCCAGTACATTTTTAACAGGGCCGAAACATATTCATTATAAGGGTCACAATCTGTCACTTTATAACATTTATCTTAAAAAATCTTTATATTAATAAGTATGTGGAGTAAAGTGATCAAAAATTTGGACACATTCAAAATATCGCGAATTTAAACAAGAACCTTGTCATCATCAGGGTTAAAAAACACGTACATGTTTGACCCTGACAATGACAAGGTTCTTGACGAAACCGGTTGGAGAAAAAATATACCAATAAAAAAGTGGTTAAAAACAAATTTGTTTTATTTTATAAAGTTACAAAATGTGCCACAAAGTATCTGCGAAAAACATTAAAGAAATTATACTTCTGTTTATTTAAAACAAATATTTCGTTTATGTTTCTACACCAAACAAAATACTGTAATGCTTATCGATTCTTTATAAAAGTTTATAAAATGTGCCACAGAGTATCTGTAAAAAATATTCAAGATAAAATAAAACATCTTCCTTTGCTAACACTCACGACCCAGTATATCTCAAGGATTCTCGTGTAATGTAGAATAGGGAGAATAAAGCTTCCACGTATTTACCAATAAACAAATTTTGAATGTTGTAATACCGTATGAACGGCTAGATTCGAATACACATTATACATTCGTCTCGAGTCTCAAAATTCTTCATTCCCAGCGGACCCAATTCATTTCGTTCTTGGAAGTTTAAGATGTATCGTTGCCAAACTTCCTAAATCCTGAACACGACGCGAGTTTGCGCACTCGAGCTGCTTATTTCCCGAAGGAGTCAGCTAAACATCCTTGAACATCCTTGACATGTTCATTTAGAAATTAGAAAGTAGAATCAATATTTTTGCACCCCAAATTTAACTAACTTCATTGAAGAAATTTTGTAAGTAATAAGGAATTTAATTTTATGATAATTCAATTTATGTGTGAAAGTTTATTGCAATGATATTTATTTTTAATATATGTTTTACTTGGTAAGTAAATACCTACCGTAGAACGGGGATACTTGAACTTTTATGTGTTACTTGAGCCCAGTACAACAAATATTTAGATCTGTATTTCGTCTACAATGATTCATTGTTTCCCTGACGGGTAACACTTATTGTCACGATACGTTCATTATTGTAGACCAAATACAGATTAATTTTTTTTTGTACTGGGCTCAAGTAACACATCATAGTTCAAGTAGCCCCGTTCTGCGGTACCAATATTTTTTTAAATCTATTGTGACACGTGTTCATCGTGAAAATGATGCGGAATGCATCAAAACACGTGTCACAGTAGATTTTAAGAAATAGCGGTGTTTATCAACAAAACTTAAATAAAATGGATAGATATAATAACCGCAAAGTGATTATCAATAAATGAAAGCAATGATATTTTCCCTTTTTTTGGAAAGTATAAAAGTTAATGCTCCACATCCAGTACACACATCCAATTTTAGTGCCCAAGCCATTGCTGCTTACCTCTTCTAGATTAAAAGTACCTACATATAGTATAGTGGTTGTTATTACATTTATCTACCATACGGAGGTCCTGAGCTCGATTCCCAGGGAGGTCAAAATAAATATACGTGTTTTATTTTATTATTACACTGAACTGGTATCTAAAGCGCAAGACTTCATATAATAAAAGATCAAATTAACATTGTATCAATTTGATTCAGTGATATATGCATCATTAAGTGCGGAAAAAATGTCAGTAGCACTAACACAATATATTTTTTTGGAATTTCTAACCTAAGTAAAATCCCTTCACTCTTTTCAAACTGCATCCATTACGTTAAAAAAACGATTAATTAAAAAAATCGCATTTATTTATCAATATTATTTCTAATTTTTTTCATTCGATTGAATAATATATTTATATTTTATTGATCTATTAATGTTTTATTTTAGTAATATTTTACGAAAATATGTTCATTACCATTACCCAAAATTATTATCATTATTAGCAACGTACTATATTGATGGATTTTAATAATAAGACACATAGAAGTTTTTAAATTTTTCTCTCCAAACCACCTTTAAACCTTATCGTCGGAAGTATATATTGTAATCTAATCGTTTTATTTTCTCTTTGTAATAAATTCTCATTTCCTTACACGTAATTTGAAATTCATCGGAAAGTGTTTCCGCCGATATTCTTGGATACATTAACCGCGTAAATCCTATTTTAGTTACACTCGAGCCATATGAGTCGGAAATTCCAATAAACGCACGTCATTTAACTGATAGGTTTATCTATGAATTATTCTAAGTATGCCCCAAATCGTGTTATTGGGTCGGCACACCCCTATAAAATAATCAGTTCGTTTTTGTGACAATTTTTATTGAAGCAGGATTTGATTCCACCTGACAATATTTTGTAATTTAGTTTAATATAGATGTCTTATTACTGTAAAGGTGATAAATGTTTTTTTTACATTTTTTTATACCTTGGGAAATATGTTATTTGTACGTTTTGCGCTAAGATTTGTAATTTCTATTCTGATTTAAGTTTTTTTTTTGGACGTGTTTCGATGAATTCTTTAATATTTATTAGCATTTCATACGGTGTTTAAAAACGATGCGGAATGCATCAGAACACGCGTCACAATAGATTTAACGAAATAGTGGTATTAACCAAGTAAAAATTAAATTGAAAATGGATGCATATTACCAAAAAGTGACTGCCGAATCAATTAATGAAATTACAGATTTTTGGAATTAAATTCAGTCGCATCACCCCACTACTTCACAAACTACACTGGTTACGCTTTCCCAAAAGCAACCAGCATAAACTCTGTCTAATCGTGTATAAATCAATACATAATATGGCTCCCGAGTATCTAAAAGCTGTGCATTCCAAACGAATTGTGTGATATACGTCTCACGCTTCGATCAACAACAACTGCTATGAGTAAAGTGATCTTACCATCTCGCAACCAAAGCACTAAATTTGGCGAGCGTGTTTATGCTTTTGCGGAACCGAGAACATGTGATGCTCCTCCACTATAGAAAAAAACGCATTTGTTTGTTCAATCATTTCCACAATCTTTTTTTCCTTTATTAAATCACAGTGAAGCGCCCTTTAGGTAGTATTCACGAAAATGGCGCTATATAAATCATCAAAAATTCTTATTATTTATTAACGCATCAATCAAACTTTTATTTTTTTTGCATGACACTAAGAGATTACGTTATTATCCAGTGAGAAGTTTAATAAAGTCTCATACCACGATCTATACATTCGGTATTAGTTTACATAAATAATGAATAATAATACTGAATGTCTTAATTCAAGATTTAAGGAAAAGGATGGATTCTCGATAAAACGGACATCAATTCAAAAACTGTTCCGCCATTATAGACAAGACAACGTAGAACGCCAGGGTTAGCCTTCAATCAAATTTCACGCTGAGGGAAATCGCCAGCGTTAGTCACTCTTTTCAACTGAATTCTTCTTAACAACTTTGAAACACAGTCTTCTTCAAACCTTTATTCGCACTCCAATGCGGCACAATAGGGCACTGCATCATATAAACGTAAAGTTATCTTGATCTTCACATTTTTTAGTATATGAAAGTTAAAATTACTAACCACAAAGTAAATGCTGTAAATATTAATAATTTCGAGAATATAAATATTTACGTATGTATTGTTATCGTTGTGTGCGTAACGGTGCGATGCGTAATGAACTTTATGTGGAGTAGCTGGAACGGTATGAGTCGATCCCGTGTATAAAGAGAAGTAAATATTATATACGTGAACTCCAGTATCACATAGCTGTACCTTTGTAGGATATTGTATGTCATTCGTGTGTGGTCTGGTACCTACGTGCTCGTTAAGGACTATACACTCAATACATACCCTCAAACCCAACCTATATCATGCACGCATTGTATGATATTATGGTAGTACATTCATTTATTTATTGGATATTCGGTTTACCACACCCACTCAATAATGATAATAATATATTTGGATCATTTAATTAGCGCCGTTTTCGTAAAATACCACCTCAAGGGCAATACTAGTATTTAAAATATTTTTATAAAACTAACACCAACTCATCACCACGCCATTCCGGCTGAGAAAATAGAACGCCACACCAATTTATCTTTGCAAACAATTTTCGTCTTTTCCACATTTATACATGTCATACATACCCCCCGATTATTACGACTTTTGATCTAAATTAACACTTTTAAGTATTTGAAATATTTGATGATGCCAGGTTTTCCCCTGTCTTTCTTGGCTTCTATTTCTAACAACATTCTCCTCATCAATTTGTTTTACTGTTTTTTTTTCTTAACTCATTCGATTCATATGCCCAAACCATCTCAATCATTATCCTTATTTTGCTAACTCCATGATTCTCTTCGACATATTAGAGTTGTAACCACTCCTTTGTGAACTACCAATTTAGCTTTCACTGAAAGGATATAAAATACAATTAAGTTGAATCAAATTAATTAATAAGCAAGCATTTTAGACATTGTCTAATATGTTTGATACTTAAATATATCTACACTAGGTATAGTAAATACCTGCTCTGATGCAGGCAGTATTTACATATTTTTTATTAATAAAAACTAAACACATTTGATTTAATCATGTCTAAAGATGGTTAAATATGTTTTAATAAAATAAATATCTTTTAAAACATCAAAAATGTATATAAATTAAAATTAAAATTATTCCAAGTCAAAGAAACCATACACATTGTCAATACAACCTTCATGATCGACATCTATGATTGAAAATGTGATGCAGACACCTTCATTTATAATTACGAGATTTTTTCCAAATTATTTCATAAATAATAAACACAATATTTTTTTAAAAAACCTTGTGTTCATTTCATGAAGATATTTTAATAATTCGCAATATTATAATAAAATAAAAAAAATCTGATTTCCTGTCGAACATGTGTAGTTTTCAAAACTAGACGTGTAAAATAAAACTCAGATGTGGTCTACCCTAAGTGTCTAATTTTTTAATAATCATAATATATAATAATCATAATAAAAACTAATAAACATGTCATTCCACAAAGTTAATGCCAAATAAATAAATAATATAATTTTCAAATACATTTATGTTCACCTCCGTTGATAACAAGCATTTTTGCCCCACATTTCGAGTTCTTTGTTTACATAAATCAACTCGACGTCGAGCGTAACTTTGTATTCGTGATCTCCAGTTCGCATTGAGTTTGAAGGCAGCTGTGTTCGTATCGAGAACGCTTACCAAGACACAACTGGTTGCTCTCTAATTTATCGCTATTATTACTCCCCCATTTATCCTGAATACCAAGTTCGGTTGAGTTGCTCCTCGCACTCGGATTGTGCGGTGAGCCGTGGATTCTGCGATGTTAGTGTCACATTCCTAGAGATGTCTTACAACTGCACGTATCTACCTAGGTTTAATGTGGATTATTGTCTCTGAATACACGTACACAGGTATTTACCAGTATACAACTTTTAATTCAACCCTAGACAGCGGGAGTTGTTTCAATGTACTTTAATAATGGACATTCGTTAAATCTACGACGTTACCAGGGCTTTTTTAAAACAAAAAAGGTTCCAGATCTCACTTCATGGCAAGCTTTTGACTAAAAAATATATATCCAAAATTCATTTAAATAATCATTACAATACCGTATTTTATAATTTTGACGAATTATATAAATATAGACTTTAATTACGTAAACGCCAACATTGTTTCGTCGAATTGATTTTAAAAAAATAATAAAAATTATTCTGAAAAAAAGGTGCGGAACGCCGCTCCACCGCGTTACATAGTAAAAACGCCCTGAGAAAAACTAAATATTCGTACTATATAATGTATACAAGTATATAATATAAATATATATAGCTTTTTTTAGGTGTCTCAATATGAAACATTTATAAATGGATGTTTGAGCATCCCAAGGCTTACGACCTGGCATTTGGCTTGCTTAAGCGATCACTTTGCACACTTATGTAACGTTCACCGTTCTGCACATTTTTGAACATCTATATTTCACTAATTCTTGAAACTTGGATTTATCCCAGTGTCGGATATAATGAAAATAATATTAATATTCTTAAATCAATTTTTATGGCTACTTTTAAATAGTAAATATAAAGGTATTCTTATTTTTTTGTTTTGCTTAACTCATAATATTGAAATGCTTGCTAGGACTAATCAATTTTACTAGCAGATATTAGCCGGTTGTACCAGCAGATAACTGCACGGAATTTTAAACTCAAAGCACGCCCACAAAGCCTTGATAAGGTTGAAATTCCTGTATCTACTCACGTACGACAACAGAAGATACCGTTTGTGAAATTATAAATCATAGATTAAACTGTTTCTTCTTATATTTCTTGGTGAAATTGCATTTTATATAATAAAACGACTAAATTAAACTTTTCACATTTTTATTTTAGTTGACCAGTGACCGGAAAAATGGAATGAAAACGGTGTAGTTGTTTTATTATATAAATATAGATTCCTTAGAAACCTGCAATAAATTATATTTATTTTTACAATATTTTGAGTGTGTGCAAATACTTTTCCATATTTTTTATATTATTATTTGAAGTCTAAACATAGATGAATAAGCATTTCTTTATCTATATGAAATATTTATTTTTCATTATCGATCAGGTATGATAGGTTTCAGAACTGAGCAATTCGTGAAAACGTTTAAAGGCCTATCTTGGTTTTCCCGTTGGTCGTGGAGCATGTATAAAATTATTTCAAATGTTTAATACATTATACCATTATGATTTACCATGTCTATTTGCATACGACCACGAACATATCTCACAACTTCCTTCTAGTCGTGAAATAAGGCGGTGTAATCACAAAATTTATGATTAGATTAGTAATTGCGAAGGCAGTAATTATGACATACTCTCATCGTCTATTAATTATACGGGAAGAATAAATCCACGTAAGCTACCATTATTTATTTCTTGGGAAAATATTGTATAATTTAATATTATTTATGTACTTTAGAACCAAGGTGTCTTATCGCAAAATACGAGTTGATGTTCATTTTTTTTTTGTATTCGGGAAGTATGCATTATGTTATTAAAGGTTCGATTAATTTTTTTATAATTTTTTGGGGTATGTTGAACGAATATATTTCATTTTTGGTATCTCTATATAGATGGAGAAGAATATGGAAGTCTACAGAGCTTACGACCTGTCATGGTCAGGTTAAGTGATCACTTACACACGTGCAACATTCAACATTCTACCCATGATTGGTAACCACACTATTTAAAATTGTGGAACTCTTTATACTCGTATATAATTAATATCAATACACTGTGCATGTGAGTTTGCTAGAACCATTTACTATGATGGTTCTACTGCGGCGTACAGTTGCAATATTTATTTTACAATGTTTTACTTCAATTATTTGTATTGTTATCATTAAACAATCACTACTTTTGCTGGTTAAGTGATTACTTTATACTGTGTGTAACATTCACCATTCTACCCATGGTTGACACACTATTAAAATTTTTTGGGAGTCATACATATATTATAAATTTTATTACCTTCCATAATTCAGTTCATTACAGCTATCTATGATTGTATGTATTTACAAAGTTTTTATTAAGTATTTGGACACACTCAACTTTGCGAATATATTTTAACTAAATATTGTTTTGTATTTTTCACGAGTAGTAAACGAATGTTTTGATGTGTTTGAGAACTTCAATACAATTAGCTCGGTAGTCGTGAACAGAAATAGAGAAAAAAACTTTGATTGTATTTAATAAATTTGGCGAATTTTGTTTTGAAATTGTATTCAAAATTATACATTAATTGATTGTTACAAGGGAAAGCCCTTTTAAGTTATTAATGTAAAATTATAATTTTAGAGAATAAATGTTTATCATACTTACAACATTTTGAGTGTGTCCAAATACTTGTTCACAAAATCTGGATTATCTCCAATTACAGGAGTTATTTTCATTAAATAATAAAAATGAAAATGGTATTTTCTGGCGTTTCTCATGTGTGTGATTATAATCCAGGATTCAGACCTCACATACTAATATAAGAGTTTCTGCTTAGTAAAAAGCTTCTTTGCATCTCACCAATAGATGTCTCTAGTGAAGTTCTAGTGATTCAAGAACAAGGTTTCTAAATTGGTTCATATATACAGAACTACCAAGAATTTGAGTAGTGTGGTTGTCAATAATGGGTAGAATTGGTGAATGTTACACGTGTGTAAAGTGATCACTTAAACCAGCCTATGACGGTCGTCAGCCCCGTAAATGCCCAGACTTCCATATTCTTCTTCATCTTTAATCATACTTAGTCCAAAAACTGCCTCTACTGTATGCATATAAACGTGTAGAAACTTAAATTGCTTGCATATTTAACTTTGCACTTTTAGCCTTCAGTTGAAAATGTACATTATTCATCTGGCCTTATTCTTACTAAACAAGTTAAAAAGAAAAAAAACGCACACACTTTTTTCCTGTGATCTTTGTACATACTTCTGTATCTTCAGCGTTCAGCGATTATCGCCGTAAGTGGTTATTTAAAGTAAAAACAGAACCGGCTTCTTATTATCGATTTAATTAGTCGATTTGCAGTCTATCAACCGCACAACAAGTCGAACTACCGCAATTATTGCCTTTTACTAACGGTTATTGGTTATGACATACCCATCTTTTTTTAAATTAAAATTTGCTTAAGTCGGTTATTTTAACCTGTTTTTAATACTCATTATAATGTAATATGGGGTAATAATGTAAACCTTCAAAATCGTTAAAAAAACCAAAATAAATTTACTAGCCAATTTTTTAAATTTCTATCGTAGGCCCTGATTAAATGAATTGTCAGTTACACAAATGTCTTTTAACCCTTAGTTAATACACAATGTTCAAAACGAGAATATGTTTTAATAGCATTTTTATTTTATATAATTATTAAACCGTATTGAAAAGTATTCCAAATCGACTTACACGTAGTAGAGATGTTATATTTATGAACAAGTATTGTAGTGTCTTCCAAAAATATAACTTATCTGGTACGTGTGGGTCAATTTTGACCACAAATTTCAATTCAGTTTAATAATTAATACAACAATTATATTATTTATTGATTTGGCATTAACTTTATAGAAAAAAATGTTGATTATTACACTTTTTTAGACCACTTATAAGTATTTGTGATCACCTGTCAACAAAAACATCTGTATTTTTCGAAACTAGTCGTGTGAAATGAAATAAAACTCAATTAGTGGTCTTATACAACTGTTAAGTTTTTAATCCGTCATTAGTCCGCTTCCGTAGTGTAATGGTCAGCACGCTCGGCTACCGTTCTGGAGGTCCCGGGTTCGATTCCCAGGGGGGTCAAATAAATATAAGTGATTTTTTCACTCTAATATTTATTCAATATTACCTTGGACTGGTACCTGAAGCGGAGGGCTGATCACCTTTCCTTCATGTGTAAACGATCAAGATAACTCTGCGTTTATATGACGCAGAGCCTTATGCACCATTGGGGTGCGGATAAGGGTTTCATTAGTTTTTAATAATAATTTTAATCAAATCCGTGTTTATTTTAAACATTTTGGTTTCATAAAAAGAAAAAGCATTAAAAATATAATATATTAAATATTGTGAATAATGCAACAACCACTGTAAAAAAAAAACAAAAATATATGGGCTATTTTGACTCATAGATGGTACCTAGTTAGGTTAATATTTCTACGACTGGCGATCAGTTGCGTCAACGACTTGTAACGATATGCTTACAAATGGCGGATATTAAATAATTCGGCCTTTAATGCGTTCATATTTCAGATAATTATTGTTTACAAGTAATTATGTAAGTTTATTACCGAGCTCACTTTTGATTGTCGAGGTGTGGCATTGAAACCCCGTCCCAGAAATCGCAGGCCAATGACATCTCCCGTCCTGAGGAAGCAATTAGTTCGGTCTCGCGATTCGTCTCTGTCTAGATGAGTCAGCCGCTGTTTTGGATGACCGAAGGGCTTATTCAGAATCAGATATTAGTGTATAATTTTCCCCGCCTGTACTTAAAGCCCAGTTATCAATAGCCCGCAACGTAATATTCTTTAAACCCAGGATTGATTTAACGTGATTGACTTTTTTCTTCTAAAAACACCGCTTTTGTACTGAAAAAATTAGTTTTTCTTCAAAATACTTAAATATATGGTTTTGAAAAAAAAGAAACATTGAAAGGTAAGGAGTTTTAAAAAAAATAATGAAAATGTTTTTCAATATACTTATATTCTAAAAAAAATCTAATACAGATACATATATTTTTTTATAATTATGCGCAGGGACAGTCGAGCTCCTCGCGCACCCGATCGCTTACTGAATCACCCAGTTTCTGAATCCTCCCTTGAGTAAGCAGAACAAGATGAGAGAAGTTTTATTATATTAATTTCTTTTTATTTTACTTTAAATTCTTCACTCGTTCGGTTCACAAGCCCAAACCATCTCAATGCACTTTTCTTAATTTTTCGATAATGTCTCGCATTCATACTTTAATTTTTTTTAATAATTTGATGTTTCGAGAATAGCTTCTTTATCTTCTCACAGTTTAAATTATAAATATTGTTCAGATTCCGAAGGTGGCTTAACTAACAAGGTGACCTGGTTTCCGCGAACTTCAAGCCTACCACGTACAATGTCGGTATTGTGTTTGATATTCTACTTTAACGTTAATTAAAATTGTATTTTCTATTTGTAATATCCGCGCGTGATTTTAACAATCCTATACTTAAATTCACTCAAATTAAATTAATTTCTCATAAAATTATATCAAATCATGGTTATCAACTCCTGCCTTCTTTTATATATAACATAACAATTTGTATAGCCTCTCACCAGTCTGATGATGTCGGTAACGACGAAACCCGGTCGCTGGTCAAATAAAAAAGTGGAAAAGCTAAAAATATTGGTTTTAATCTAATAATAAATCTTTCATTTACTTATACCATATTTATTACGATTTTCTTCAGATACATTTTGATATTTTGTAATACACTATATTCATATTTATAGTCTATTTAAATGAGAAATTTGGCTTTGCTGTTGCGGGACCGATGGCGTGGGATGGGGTTCCACCAGTAGTTAGAAATAGTGCGGGTGAGATAATCTTTAGAAGAAGAAAAAAACAAAAAACGCATTTCTTTACCAAATCATTTCCACCATCTCCTTTTCCCTAATTCAACCATAGCGAAGCACGCTTGAGATAGTGTTTTATGTAAATGGCACAATATAAATTATTTAAATTTATATTTTTATTATTTATTTTAATATTTTCAACAGTTTTAAAAATATATGTTACTTATCTTTTGATTACACCTTTCATTTCACTATACACCAACATCCAGTAAATTCTTTTGTCATTATGAAGCACTTCCCTTGATTGCAGATTGCACTCCGCAGTTACTTAGCATCGTATCTATAATACACACTAATGCAATTGAACAATTATCCGTCTAGTGTACTGTGGTTACCGAACTATGCGCTTCTCACCAGGTATGCGAATTCAGGCGATCGGTTTTACTATAGACATCTTGTTCATTTCGTTTTCACGAGAATACATCTCGATACTATCGCTTTCTAAATTATATCACTGATTGAATAATGCATTTGAATGTCTATTTAATTGCCAATTTACTTTCCTTTCTTGTGGTTTTTATCGGGAAACGGAATAAAGTTTCATGTATTTTTTTGACATCTCAACGTAGATGAAGAAGAATATAGAAGTCCGGGCATTTACGGGGATTACGACCGTCATGAGCTGATTTAAGTGATCACTTTACACACGTGTAACATTCACCAATTTTACCCATTATTGACAACCACACTATTCAAATTCTTGGAAGCTCTATATATAAGAACCAATTTAGAAACCATGTTCTTGAATCATTAGAACTTCACTACAGACATAATCCAGATTTTTGTGAACAAGTATTTGGACACACTCAAAATGTTTTAAAAACGTTCTCCTGAAAAATCAAGTTTTTTGATTTATGACGTTCTTGAAAGGAGTGAGCGATATGTGTAATATATTCTAATTTAATGTAAGTATGATGGTTATTTAAATTCTTCGGAAACGTCAGTGCCTACATAAACCTTAGTGTAGCCTAATGTTTACTTAAACTCCGTTCACACAACACATGTTATGTTCCACTAACTACAAAATGCACTCAGCTTTTGTACATATATCCTACTCGTGATAATATTCTTGTTATGAACATTACAGCATCATTATACGAGTGTGGTTACTGTTACATTAGTGTGCACGTGTTGGACCAAGTTTAAACTAGATACGGAATAAACAACAAGGTTATTTACAACTGATAAAAATATCCTTGCTATTCTTCTAATCTTAGTTTTTCAGTAAATTAACCAGCGCATGAACTGCATACATAATTATTTTCAAGAAAAACATGGAAGTCTGTATTTACAGGGTTTATGACCTGTTTTCAGGCGGTTCTCAGTATGTGAATATAATCCGGGGTTCGGATCTTACATACAAATAAAAGAGTCTCGTCTCTGGTTAATGAAAGATTTCATTAATCCAACATAGATGGCTGTTGTGAACTCATTTGTACTGTGTCACGAGATTGATCAATATATCTAGAAGTTGCAAAGAGTTGAGTACTGTGGTTGTCAATTATGGGTACAATTGGTGAATATTACACATGTGTTGAGTGGTCATTTAACCAGCCTATGACAGGTCATACGCTCCGTAAATACTTTCATTTTCTTTTTCATCTATGTTGAGATGTCAACTAAAATGTAAAAAATAATTCCGAAGTGGAGACAATCCAGATTTGTGAACAAGTATTTGGACACACTCAAAACAAGACGGAAACGCACTGCAATTAACAAAATAATGATTCTGTCCACAGCTTACTATGACCGAGATGTTCAGCTAGCAATTACTTTCATTTACAGTACGGTACGTACATACTGTACTAATATACAGCAGTTGTAGCTACGCTAATTATCTAAAAGTGTTGCCTTTTCATTTAATTAACTTTTCGTACCGTAGTAACTGACGTCACGTTTTATTCCAGCTTATAAATACTCGTGTGTCATTAAAATTTTTTAAAACCAACATGTCCTTTGAAATTCTGAATTCTGAAAAAAATGGACCTTAACAGATATTTTTTAGTTTCTGACAAACTTCAGTACATTCATTTGTATCTACTCCTATCTTACCAGTCACTGACGTTACATTTGGCAACATACACCTACGGAAATTAAAGGACGATTCCAATCGCTACTGTTTTTTAAAAGTACATAGTATTATTCAAACTGCCTTATTACGTGTTTTTGACTACCATTGTAGTTTCGGTCTTCCTGTGTTATGCTATATAAAACATCTCATAAACTCCTCCAATCTCATATCCGGTCGCGTATGATACCAAGTCAGGAGAGTCAGTTGTCTTCTGAAAACATCACGTATTTCCTCTATCATACAATTGAGAACTAATTGAAGTATTCTTACGTGGCACCTTTAAGTAGGCAACAGATGAGATGACTGAGATATGCCATCCTTCGACACTTTACTGCTGTCAGTATTCTCTATGGAGCCAGCCAGCCTTTCAGATGTCTTCAGCATTGTTAATCAATATTTACGTTGGTGAAATTCAAAGTATTCTTCTGTATATCGTCATTTCGGATGGCTCATTTTATAAACGCTGTTATTAATAAATATGTAACGTGAAGCAATATCCTTCTTAGTTTTCTGGAATTTCATTATCTCTCATAAAATTACACATTCGGGGTTCACCCCAAATACTTCAGCATCTTCTTATTACATTTTAATGACAACTTTATGTAATATGTAAATGATATTCTATCCAAACAATTGGAACACGTGTTACTGATTTAATTACATTAAATTTGATTGCACTACACTTTAACGTTATTTTGTTCACATTTATGGTATTAATTACGTGCTTAAATGCATATGATATTCGTAAAATATCCCGAAATACGTTTATACACCACCGAGTGCTTGACATAAGCAAAAATACATACGTAAATTGATGTTTTATGAAATATCGACTCTTTTCTTTCTTTTCCATCAAACCAGACTTAGCCACAGCAACGCGTGGCTGGGTGCAGCTAATAAACAATGAAAACACTCAATATTGAATGCGTTACTTTTTCAAAACGATATCAAGAACATCTCATATTTTATTGCTAGCGTGTTAATTCATATTCGATGTTTTCTTTTTCCTTTTTTAATGTATCTTTTTATAGTTTTTACTCCGATCCATTAACCATTATATTAAAATGATTAAAAAAAAACACTTGTTTTTTACCACTTGAGTTTTATTATAGACTACATGTTTCAGAAGTTAAACTTCCATCATTCAGGTCTGTATAATAACTAAAATATAAAATATAAAATTGTTCTATAAATAAGGAGAGGGGGAAAGTAAAAAAAAAAATAGTGGCCAAACTGCGAGAAATTCAAAGATTAGAATTAAAGAACATCAGAGCGGTCTTGTTAGTAATTATTTTTCGGAATTCGCAAATCACATGATATATACTAATCATTCATTTCACTCTCATAAATTAAAATTATTACACCTTGTTCCATATAAAGGCCAAATTATGAATTATCTTGAAAATTTAGAAATCCAAAAAAACCTAAATTCTAATAATAATTTATTAAACAATATATTGTTTCGAAATTCTTCACCTTTGCTTTCCATTTTTCCTTTGTTTTCAAACTCCGCCTCTTGGCTAACCCCTTCCCCTTACTTTCCCCTCTCCTTATTTATAGAACAATTTTATATTTTATATTTTAGTTATTATACAGACCTGAATGATGGAAGTTTAACTTCTGAAACATGTAGTCTATAATAAAACTCAAGTGGTAAAAAACAAGTGTTTTCTTTAATCATTGTAACAGGTCTTACCACAAAGTTAATGCCGAAACAATAAATAAAACCATTATATTCATGAATCATTTATAACTACGTTTTTGTTCAAATATTTAACCAACTTACCACACTTTGTAAAATACCTATTTCTCCAAAGTCCTCTCGAACTATCATAACAACGTTTAAAAACCATCTTGGCTTTTTATTTTTAGCGCTCAAAACTCTGGGATCGGTTTTAAAATTACCAGTCGTTATATAAAAAAAAATACTGTTTAGATAAAAGCGAGTCCCCGTGCTCTCTTTAGGGGGTGAGTCTTCGTTTGTTTAGGTGTTCATAGACATCTACTTTGTGCCCAGCACGATACACGCCACCGGGACAAGCTTTCGGACCCAAATATCGACCCAGGGCAGGGTTGCCAGGTGGTTAGTTTTCAGAACGTATGAAAGGTTATTAAAATAAATAAAATTCCGAAAATGTTGACGCTTCAGTGTCAATTTTTTTATTTGAGAATTTTCTCATCCCATTCACTTACGTACGATTTCGGCTTTCTTTCCACTTCATCATGTATGTAATGTAGAAAATATACATTTTTGGTATCTTAAATGTCATTTACATACAATAGGCTTTTGTCAAGATGTTGTATTATTGGCTAATAAATTAAAATGAAAAATCACAAGACATCGATAACATTTTTATAAAAATCTGTAGGGAACTAAGGGAGATATCAAAGTTTAAACGTTAAATATTTTAATAAAACGAAAAACGTGCGCTCGCATACGTCATCAAATTTCCGTCATCGAAAGTTTTATGACGTCATATGGTTTATTGTCTATGATTTATGCTGTTATAGTATGGATTGTTTGTTTACCACTACACTACCATTTGTGTTATACAAATATGAGGGGAGGGGGGGGTGAAAGGGTGGACCATTGACATCAACAAATAGAGCCGCCAATAATTTAGCAATGACACCAACATTAAAATAACTCCAACGTTTTTATGACGTCATTCATTGCCAACTTGCGAAAATAACGTTTTTTCGAAGGCGTGTTTTCCAAAAGAAAATTATGAATAAAATTATTAATTATATCGGCTATTATAAACACAAAACGAGTCTAATACAATCCTTTACAGGTTGAGTATGTTACATTAGATTTTACAAAGATCCATTCCATACAAGTAACATATATCTTCGTATAATAATGTGTTTAATTTATAAAACAGCATTTTCGCACAAAATCACATTTAACGTCCATTGCCACATGTGTTCAGTCCGACAGAAATGACCACGCCGACTTGCATTACTATTTGAATGACGGAATGATATTATTAATAATCTTCTCTCAGTTACCTTTAGAAATTATAATTGTTTTACCATTTCAAGTTAAAACCAATAAAAATATGTATAAATCTGCAACAACAAAAAAAGACTTTATGTAGTTGCAAATGTCCGTCGGAAACTAAATAAATGATGGAGCGTGGTTTGCTCAGCTGCCACTGCGGGCGCTCGATGAATCACACGTATATTTGAGGATTAAAAGGATAAAACATAAGTTTTATGTATGTTTAAAATATAAAAAAAATATAAACAGAGGAGAAAAATGATGATACGGTAATTGAACCACAACTAAGAAAAATACAAGGCAAACTAAACGTATATGTGTATATTTGGACGAATACGGTTAAATTCATATATTTATTTTAACTGCAGGCAATTGGTAAATTCCTCTTAGTTTTTTGTAATATATCCAAAATTAAACAAGGTTATTGGAATGAATTCTACTTTTATTTACACTTACTTATATGATAATATGTGACGCGTTTCGTTTTATTAAGACATTATCAAACGCTCTGTGTAATGTCTTTATAAGACGAGACCCGTCTCATAAAATCATATATGTGTAAACAAAATTAGAATTCAATCCAATAACCTTGTTTAATTTTGGATATAACACCAAAAAAAATCATATATATTGACACATTCAGGCATTGAAGATATTAACCCCAAACAAATATTTAATTATTATTTATTTGTTCATGTGTAGGATGTACGTACATAAATGTGTAGATGGAACAATGTCACGTTAATTGGATCCGTTACCTTATGGGCTCTGCCAGTCCAGTACCCTTTCATCCCCAGGTGTTCGTTGCGGGACAGCATAGAGTTGAACATTTCTACGTTTAATTAGATTTTTCTTTTGTGTAGTATTCGTCGTTTACCGTCGCCTCCGCTGTAAACAAGGCTAAACCGTATTTTAAAAGAATTTCTAAAGGTCGTTGCAACGCTTTGTTGGAACTCATTTAAACGGTGTCTCACGGTGATAAAATAACGTTTTGCTTTTGTTTTCGAGTCATTTGTCGAGCTGTTATCGGCGCAAACGGACGGCACACTAATTTATTATGAAACGTAAAATATCGACTATGGTATCTGGTATTAAATCACTAAAAACAAACATCTCTGGGCAGGTGAAAAACGTTTTTCTTGTTATTTCTTACAAAATCTATGCTTACGATATATTACTACGCGAGTTTTAAAAACTTGGTACTATCAGGTATGCCAAACACTTGAAAGCGGTCAGGTCAGGAATTGAAACAATCGGCGGGTGTGTATGAGGAGATGCATGAATGTGGAAGAGGCGATGAGATTTGCAAAGACAGAGTGGTGTGGCGGTCTATTCTTTCTGCCTACCCCTGGGGGAAGCGGCGTGATGGTTAGTTAGTTAGTTTTTGTTCGAACGGTAAAAATAGAAATAATATCGTTTGTATGTATATAATTGTTTTAATAGTTTAATCCAGTTGTTCAATCGTAATCCAATAATATCCAGTAATCCAATTTAATCGTGTGTAATCCAAGGTTTACATAAAAGTTTTCCTGTTGTTTTTTTTTTCTTTATAAATTAACAAGCAAATGCAACAAAAATATTACGAGTTATAAAAGTTGGACACAGTAAAAATATGCACTTTATGTGGTAATGACCACTTTTCCAAACAAATACTAGTTTTTGTTTACATTTTTTGTTGCAAAATAGGTCACAATCGCCAACTTCGGCGTCAATTAGTTTTTCATGAATCAAAACTTAAAATTGTGCCAAATGTAATATTTCGAATTATCTTCTTCTTCTTCACGAGCCCTCTGTCCTCCACTGCTGGAGTAGGGCCTCTTGCGTGTCATTTCCTTCTGTTGGTTTCTACTTCCCATAGCAAGAATGTCGTTGTACCATCTCTTTTGGGGTCTTCCGACGCTTCTTTGGTTTCAAGGTCTTAATAATTTTGGGGTCGATCTTATGGGGTCCTGTCTTGCAATATGTCCTGTCCATTGCCATTTGAATCTTGCCACGTATTCCATTATATCCTCTATTTGAATTAATATACATTATTATTTAAAAGAATCGTTTCATATGTATCTTTGCTTTAATGGCTAAGCTTTTTCTATATAAAAATCAAAAACATGTTTAAAAAAATTACAAAACACTTGTTTTAATTAGCAGATTTGCAGCTTTCTTCTTGACCTACATAATTTCTTAAAATACCAACTCTTAGCTTTTCTCTTATCTCGCCCGATTCCCGATTATCCCGTACTTTGTACAGTATTATATTTTAAAGCTCTTGAATATTCTCTCAGAAACCTTTTGTTGCGATATTCTCCCATAAAAGTACACTGTACGTACTTCAGGCATCGTGCTTGAATTACCATAAATGAAAAAGGTGAATACTTTAGCAGTCATAATAAGTTGACTTTCGTACAATATCTCTGTCAACAAGTCCAACAACGATTAAGGGCCCATCTTACATTTCTTGGATCATTTTTTATACTCAAGTATTCTTTTCTTATAATAAAAATAGTGAAAAACGACACATAAAAAATGGATTTTTAAACAATTCTATAAATCTCTAAAGTATTATATGTTATACTAATATTGTAACCATTCTTTCATATATAATACGATATGCATCCTTTTTTTTACAATTTTATTTTGAAAAAGAATTGTTAACGTGTATTTTTTATTGTTTCAGGGCTTTGCAGCGTTCCTCCCAGTAAATTAACAGGATCTTTTTCACAAGGTGAGTTTTATTAATATATTTATGTTAATTTTGATATTACATTGTAAATAAAGATTATCGTTCACAATGAATCCCTAGAACAGGTGCAAGAATTTTTATATCTAGGAAGCATGTTCACAAGGGATGGAAAAGTCGATAAGGATATTGAGAGAAGAGTGAATGCAGGGAATAGAATAAATGGTGCTTTGAACAGAGTGATTGGGAATAAGAATATGTCCATGGAAGCCAAGCTAGCGGTTCACAACGGCGTGCTAGTACCGACACTAATGTATGGAAGCGAAACATGGAACTGGCAAAGGAAGGATGAAAGCAGAGTGAACGCTGTTGATATGCGCTCCCTCAGACGAATGTGTGGAAAATCATTGTATGACAGAATTAAAAACGACGATAAAAGAAAGGAATGTTAGGCTGAACGAGAAATAATTGAAAAGATTAGGAAGAGTTCTTTGCGGTGGTATGGACATGTGGAGCGAATGGATAACGAGAGAATGACTAAGAAAACATATGTGGCGAATGTGAGAGGGAAAACAGAACGTGGACGGTAAACGGGGATGGTATGTAGTAGTAAATAATATTTTAAAAAAATAAATAATAAAACTGCTCCTTGTCATTGTCAAATGAATTTATTCGACGTAAAAAAAATATGAACATCGTTGTATCGTATCTCGATACACATTGGCATAATCACTTTAAACAATATTTTATTTATTGTTTCGGCATTTACTTTGTGGTAAGACATGTTGAAATTATTTAAGAAAACACTTGTTTTGTGTTTACATTTAGACCTAAAGATAGCCTAGTTACCCTAGTTTCCGAAACTTGTTGTCTTAAATAAACTTAAGTGGTAAAAAGGTGTTTTCTTCAATAATAACTTTAAATAAACTAAAATAACAACTTTATTGTTAACAGCCGTGATAATCTAAGAACTTAAATTTACTTTCAAGCCAGATTTTCTAGATTAATTAGTTTCTTTAACAATAAGACTTCTTCCGATTCACCTTAACTCTATCTTACCTTAACGTGACTCATGTAACATTTAATCTTATCTCATGTTTATATTTATTTCACTAACCTCTTTGTTAGCTCTCTCTGCCCAATAATTTTAAACACCTAACAAGTACAAACCTTAAAAAGTAAGTATATATTTCGTAGGTTAGTAGATATTGTTTAACAGAAATAACTTTACCAAGGAATACGTATACACACGAACATGCGCATATATGCATGTGTGTAATGAGTTTATTGTGTATTTTGTTTGAATTGTGACTTATTCTGATTCCAGATACTTCATGTCTTCATATGATACTCGTACGTATGTTTATAAAAAAATACCTTTACTCTGATATAACGAGTAACGGTTATAACGAGCAAATTCAGTCGGTCCCGTCATCCTCGTTATAACCGAGTTTGACTGTATTTCTTTCTATATATCCTCGCGGACTTATCACTGCAAACAATTAGTGTTTTTGCCTAGAATTTTCACTCATGAATTACATGAAATTATAGTAACTTTAAACATAAAGAGTAAATCCACTAACGAGTAGGCATAGGCTATGAAACTTATAAAGTTGAAGCCTGAGTAGGGACATGATAAACGGTGTTGCATAAGCCGTGGCTAGATTTTAGAGTCATTTGGACGTTGGGTAATTAAAAAAAAACTGCAAACAATTTCTTCTAACAAACCATGAACGTACAAGTGATAGTGTTCAAGGTTCGCATACTTAAGTGAAAAATATACATAACTTAAATTATAAAGTTAGAGTGACTTATGAATAAATATAATATTTTGCTGATGTTATTATTGCAAAGATAAAACTTGATGTAATAGTTATATAAACACAACAAAGTTTTGATAAGAGAGAAGATTAATGTTTTTGCGTTATCTTCGTATTGTTCGTTTAGTATGCTTAATAGCTCTACCCACTTTAGGCATTTTTCTCTTTACCAACAAATAATTTATTTCGAGTGATCATTCTCCATTACAACGTCCATTAACTGCTTTTTATTAATGTTTCTCGAGATTTATTACATTAATATTAATGCACGAAGAGAGATGAATAAGGATGAACGCTTATTTATAATTATTGTTTGTAATACGAGCTCAATTAAACAGTGTTGCCATTTTAATTCCGCACATTTGGTTTTCCCATCACGAGATCCAATGCGACATTCCTTGATAACTTAACTTTTTTATTTTAATTTATTATTTGGTGAATTGTTATTAATCTTTCTCGATCTTTACGTTGAATATGGAAGTGATAACTCAAATCTCAATAACGAAATGAAGAACATTTTCGTTATGAAGGTAAAAAATCAACTCTTACTTTAAAAAAATAATAAATTCAAGGGAAAGATAATTTAAAAAAATGTTTATATTTACAAAATGCTTATATATAACCACTCACCGAGATTTTCTTCTTTCGGTTCGAGACGTACCCATCTCTTCCTCAAGACAATAATTACGATGTGATTAATATATGTAAGACAATATTATTATCACTATACCCGCATGCAAAACATGCTATACGTCTCTACCAAAGCACTATTAACACACTTAAACTACATAAAATATTGATCAATCAGATTAATATGGTGTGTAGTTGTATGCGTGTGAATAGTAGCTATGGTAGTGACATGTAGTATTGATTTCATGTAGGTTTAAGGATTGTCCTGACGAAGAAACAGTTACGTCTCAAAACTCAAGACTGAAATTTTATTAGTATAACTTTCTGTTTGTAAAACTGTGACCACAAAGTAAATGCCAAATATATAATAAAAACATTAAATTTATATTGTTTATTAAGTTCGACATAAACTTTGTGGAAAACATGTAGGTACCTATGTGTAAAGACCACTTAAAAAAGTGGCCAGTTCAAAAGTGGTATTATGCAAGTTTATATTCAAAGGTCATGTTAATCTGTTATCCAGGAACCGACAAATCTAAAACCATTCGCCTTGTATTCTGGGCGTTAACTCTTGTAGCGTCTATTTTTCTACGTGTGTATGAGAAGGATATCCTTTCCAACTGTATTACGAGAGCAAAAAGCTCTCTTAGAAGTGAAACCCCATTACCGAATTTTCTCGTATCGCCGAGCGCACTCAATCAAATTAATTCATTCTCCATTTTATTTTAGCATTCGACCATCTTGATCTCAAATTCCACATAAAAAAAACTCACCGTTATTCTTCTTTGTTATTTTTTTTGAAGTAGGTACCTACAATTTCATTGTTAGAAATTCATAATTTAAATCAGAGATGGGATAATATTTTTAATCCCTGGTTTTGCCTAGGGTGTTTATTTTTAATCTCCTGTATTACCTAGATCTAGGGTGTATTTTGCAAATGACATCGGTAAAATCCTGTGAGTTAAAAAGAGTGGCTTATCAATTATACTGAATTTAGCATTTTTAATGGATGTAAATTGTAATAATAAATGGAAAACTTCAAATAATGTAATTTATACGGTTTTATAATTGTTTGTATCTTAAATTGATTCCTTGTATGCTTATACCATAAATTTGCACAATTTGTTTGACTTAAAATTTAAAAGTAACACAGAATGAACAATTACATTAAAAAAATTAAGAGAAATATTTGTGTTTTTATTATTCACACAAATATTTCAATTTCATACTATTTCTGTGAGCCTAAGCGGCTCGTTATTGGAAATAGGTATCAAATTGTGTTAGGGTGGGTTCAAACCGAGAAACTCTGACTTAAGAGTCCGCGACACTAACCACGGGACCACAACCCGAAAACATGTGACAAAATATTAAACCAATACCAATCCTGATTATGTTTGTAGTTATAAATTTACAAGTATCCACTTGCACATTAATTTTGCAAGTACAAGAATACTAGTAATTTATTATTAAGCGAAAAATCATATACATATACGAAATAACTTTTGAATGCTGCGAAATTATGTATTATTAAAATCTGTTTTTTTTGTTGTTGCAATTTAGTGAAAAAAATATTCTGACTAATTAATAAGACAAATAATGAGTATGCAATTCCGTGCGCATGAAATAGGGGGGAAAACATTTAGCCAGCTTTTTAGAATAGAACATTTAATGTATAATATTATTCTGTTTTTATTTCTACACTAATTTGATCATTAAAAAATTCTAAAAAAAAATATTTTGTGTTCATTTCTGTATGATAAATTATAGTAACATTTCTTTTCGATTTCACAATAAGAACTTCCAGCAAAGAATTCCAATAGCAACGTCAGAGCTTTATATAATTTTAAATTAAAGTGAAATACTTTGTAAACATCTAATTTTTTTTTTGTTACTTTGGAAAAAAAACGCGTGATATCAACTTGATCTCCCATTCCGTTTCTTATTTAAAATTTTAAGGGAAGTCACAAATTGATTTATTTAGGAGAATTTTATGTAACCTTGATCTCTTTTGTATAACTTTTACAAGTAGTCCAGAAAACCGCTGAATTTTTGCTTTTTTTGTTGAAAGAACTGGATTTCTCAGTAAGGTTAATCGCTTCCTGAGCTTCGAAACGTTATAAATCAAAGCCTACGTTCCTTCTTTTATACCAATATGCAAGTAATAGTTATTACGTATTTGTGTAGCGCTTCTTCTCAATATATTCTATTTGATTTACAGAACATCTGAAGAAAATATAGCCTTCCAATTTCAGCAATCATACTCTCAATTTATTGACGAACATATTTTTCAGAAAGATAATAAGTCTTCTCTCGCTTTCAATCCATACAATCGAGTTATTCCTTATTTTATAAGATTATATTATTGTTCAACTTATAATTGTTTGGTAACCTCTTGGTGAACTTTATTGATTTTTTTTTAATACGTACATTATTTTTGGAATTCAAAATTCGTTTATCGTGACACGTGTTTACAATTTATCGTGACACGTGTTTCGATGCATTCAGAATCATCATCGAACACCATATTATTGTTGCTAATAAATGGCATATAAATGATCCTGAAATTTTAATCATAAATTCTACAAATAGACTATCGAATCAATTTTTTTAAAGGTACTTATTTTAATGGATAAAATAAGGTACATTCTTTTTTATTAACCAATATAACTATGATAGGTTTTTTTTTTCAAAATTATATATATTAGCTGCCTGAGTTTGCTCTTCGCCAGCCTTGCCTTTTTATGTCTAGTATGTCCTTAATTCGTTGATGCCTTTGCTTAAGTTCTCCGTTGTGTCTTTATTTAATGGGTACCATTGTTGCTGTTATATTCCTGAAAAAATATTCAGTTTATTTGAACCTTTTTAAATTCTTATATACAAGCTTAAATGTCGCATTAAATCGTAACGATAAAGTCACATTTACAAACGTTTTTTTTTCATCACCTTTCACTTCTGCTAGGGCTAAGCTTTTTGCATAGTACCTCATTCCGAAGTAATTTTATGGAGTGCTGATAAAAATAAGTTCACTTTTATTACAGTGACAGCTGTCCCTTCTCGCAAGTGATGAATATTCCTCATTGTTTCGCCGGGTGTTGATTTTCCAATATTTTTCCGGTCGCGCCATTTCATCACAATAAAATAATTTTCCGCTCTCCCGTTTATTAGGGTCGCCGTGTAAAAAAGGGACCTTCATCCCGTTTTACGACCGAGTCCCTTGTCGTGACCATTTTTTAAATAAATTCCCAGTTCCCGTCCGATGTGGAACATTACAAAGTGGCGGGATTACTGCTCTTTTATGGACCGACACGGAGACGCTCTACGACGCTGTTTCGATAGAGAAATTTTTATTTTCATCCTAACGGACGCCATTGTAGCAATATGTCTCTGTCACGAAGCTTCGCGGAGCCAGGACAAATTACGGAAATCAAGAAAGGACAGGCGACTCCAAAAAATCAGACCCTGAACATCAACACATATCTGAAATGCGGGAAAATCTTAACCACCTCACGTCTAGGTTTTTATTCCTATATTAGATGTACCCTGGCACGCGTTGCTGTCGCTCAGTCTGGTTAAATGGGAAATAAAGAAAATTTAATGGACACATTTCTTTTGTTTAATTTCACAATGCTCAAGAAGCATTGAAAATATTCAAAATCTATGAAAAACCAATGCTATTAAAACATTGAAAATGTTTTTATGACAACATCTGTCAAGAAGCACGTTTCCTCCATTAGAAATCTTTAGTATTTCGCGTATTTTTGCAGTTACGTTAAATTTAAGTAGATTTTGAATAAACGAACATTCATATTTTTATTTCAATAGATAGATAAAACACGCGTGTATTCGAATGCAACGTTGTCTTCAGCCGCTCTAAATAGCGCCTTAGCGACTTAGGGTAGCAAAAATAATTACACGTCGATTTAATTTTTATTGGCTTTATTTTAACATCTTTAGTTTACACGAACTAAACAAAATACTTACGACTAAACATTTAAATATCCGGCATCTTACCGTATATTAAACGATATTATAATATTTCAATTCACCGAATGCATCTTAATATTTTTTATGTATGTCAAAAATAGGGATACTTTAAAATGATGGCTAATGCAACAATGTCGGAGTCCCGAATATCCGGATTTAGGTTGCCAAGGACCCTATCAACTATTAGAAGTGAAAATTAGCTGTATTTAATCAATGCAATTTTGAAAGTGCTTAGCAATTGGATTATCATTGATTCGTTGTATTATTTTCTGAGGTTCTTTGGATAGGTCAACAACGACTATGAACATAGTAGTGATTAACCAAAATTTGGGCCAGGTAAAGCGATTCGTTACCAAAATGTTGCCATGATTAGAGCTATACCCTTTCGACTTACCTTACCGCTGCGCTGTGTTGATATAGGAGGTATCTGAATTAATCCTACACTTAATATAACGATATAATCAGAAAGCTTTACGTTCCCTGTGGAGTTCTCCTAATCCTGTTTACCAGCACGGCGTTCATGGTTTCATGAGTTCTAAGTATTATTCACTTTCATATGTATAAACTGTTACCTAAATCATATTGGTAATGAAAACTCACCAAATGTTGTTATTATATCTGTTGTTTCGAAGACAAAAACATCCTTATCTTCTCAGTTTATATTGATTTGGAGATCTTAAGCCATTATGTTTGAAATTATATCCGAATGATAATACTTGTACGTTTGATTGTTTTCTAAACGTTAACTATGTAGTGACATGGGAACTCTCAGAACTTAAGTTACGATTATTAAAAAAAAACGACATACATTTTTCTGTTTACGACCTTGCTTCGTCTTTTGTTACCTTTGAGTCTAGTTGTACATACGCTATTACGGTGAATATTTGTGTCAATGCATGTTTTTTGCATGCAATTGTTTTTTTCAAATCTTTAAATGTAAAGGAAAATAATCTCTACGTGGACAAAAAACCTGAGATATATAGAGTATTTTTTTTCTTTCAAAATGTAGAAAGAAGGCCTCACATTTTATAGCGTCAAAATTTGTTCTATGAGACTTTTTCAAAAGCTTGTCTCAGATTCAAAAATATTTTAACATCAAGGACCTGAATCTATTGATTAAATATTATTAATTAGGAAGTGATATTAAGTTAATACCGATACCATTAGTAAAAAAAAACAGCCATTTGTCCATCTAACACTAGTTTAATACATATGTATTAGTTGTTTTACGTAACACTCACATGATCATAAGGCCTGTGAGGCCACCGATTGTTACATCAAAGGAAAAACACGTCAGAAATTAAAGGTTAAGAGACTTCCCTTACTGACGTCATTGCGTGTGTAATAAAATGGTAATAACTTCGAACAAAGGGCATCACGTAAAATAAGAATTGTCGAGGTTCAATAGAGGCTTTGTTGAGAAGCGAAAAAATCACAAATCACATTACACTGGAAAAGGAGCGCTAACGTATTTTATGAATTTCCTCGAATATAATCTTTTCATAAAGATGAAATATACGATTTTTTTACCAAAAAACCTCTCAGTTTTTATCCAAAATGGGGAATCGTTTGAGGTCTTGAAATTTTTAAGGCGTTCAGCGAACCGAGTTGAATGTGGGAATGTGAAAAAGAATTGTTCTAATGCTCTGGAAAATGTATTTCACTGTTTCCTTAAAAAAACTCCAGGAAAATCACTTTTTTTTCATAGAACATTTAAATATTTGTTTTACAACTATTATTATCCTTTTATTTATTATTTTTTGGTGACTATGTACACTGAAAAGCGCATTTAAAATTCGTCATCACATAATTACTGTGGTTAAACTCGAAATTCGTTTTTATAAATAAATAACCAAAATTTCTTGAATGTTTTTCGTAGATACTTTGTGCCATATTTTATTAACTTTATAAAATAAAACAACTTTGTTTTAACCACTTATTCATCACATTTAATCAATTTTTTAAACACATTTTCATATGGTGTACGGAGTGCGTGGAAGTTTTTGGTATCGTAAGGGAAGGGTAATTATCTATAACCTATTGAGTATTTCAATGTTTTAGGATTAGTACATAAATCCCAATGATGCCATGTTATTGTTGAAACCGGTAGGGAAAATTATACCAATATAAAGTGGTAAAAACAAAATTATTTTATTTTATAAAATAACAAAAACTTTGTACGAAATATTTACTTCCCGTCTTCTTTCTCCTATCAATATATTTTTACATGTTGATTATTTTACTCATAAACCAGCGCTAGTCCACTGCTAAAAGTGGACCAACTGCAATATTTCTCTTATATTTTTATTGTAAAATAAAATATGAAGGAATGTTGCTTTTGATTTTTTTTCTTACCTCGGTAATCTTACCTTTTGACAACTTGTTATATTGACCCTCAAGTGTGTTCATAAAGCTATGTCAGATCAATGGCCACTAATAAAAGGGCTTAATGTTGATCACAACCCTTTGATATCATTAAAATATTATCATATACAATATCAATAAAAAAATGAGAATAACATTAAAAACTATAATATTGAATAACATTTCAAATGAACTTACATATCTCTGAGAAAAACATTTTTAGAATACATACATACCTATTTATTGTAACTGCAGACAGTTGGTAGAATTCCATATTGAATTGTTGGGTAATATATCCAAAATAAAACAAGGTTTGTAACATATATATAAATAAATGTAGAATTCAATCCAACAAACCTTATATATATTATTATATTACCCAACAATTACATACATACCTGATGACAAGGATTGCTAGTTATATTGACCTACGAGTGTGTTCATAAAGCCATGTCAGTTCAATGGCTGCTGAGAAAAAAAATGGCATAATTTTGATCAGTAACCTTTGATATTAATAAAATAATTCCGTATTACACAAAGCATGAAAATAACTATAATAACTACAACATAAAATTACATTTCAAATGTACTTACATATCTCTGAGAAAAAACGTTTTGGTTCTATTGAGAAAGGAATTGTAAAAGTGTGTGGGCAGAACCCTATTTCACATCCCCGGGCCTAGCCTTTGTAAGATGAATCATTTACCTGAATATTTTAATAAAACATTTATTATTCATACGACTATTCTTGGAAGAAAATAATAAGAAAGCTTTTTATTTCAAATGTTTCTTTTGATTTTTAATGTTGAAACGTTTTATCAAGTTTGAAGTATTTTCTTATAATAAATTGCTTACTCTTGTACCGTATATAAATATATATATATATATATATATATATATATATATATATATATATATATATATATATATATATATATATATATATATATATATATATATATATATATATATATATATATATATGTATATATACATATATATATATATATATATATATATATATATATATATATATATATATATATATATATATATATATATATATATATATATATATATATATATATATATATATATATATATATATATATATATATATATATATATACAGTGGGTGGCCAAATTATTAGGGACACTTCGAATTTCCTGTAATTTTCATGTTCAAATGAATTTAATGAGCAAACAATAAAGTTTTTAAATTATTTTTTTATTTATTGGGGTTCTTTATTTAGAATTAAGAAACAATGTAATCAAACATTTAATAAAAGTAATTAATTTTTATAAAAAAAAGCGATTATTCAAAAATTTCAGAAAAAACCGTAATATTTAGTAATAACACCCTTTGCTGCGATTACAACTTCCAAACGTCGGGGCATGCTTTCTATGCAGATTTTTGTATTGGGCCGAAGATTAGGGTTACCATGCCATACTCTGATAAGAGTTTCTATCAGTAACCGCTTGGTGGTGATGACTTTTTTAGCAATTTCCCGTTTCTTTAGCCTCCAAATGTTTTCAATGGGGTTCATATTCAGCAAATTGTCCGGGCAAGGCAAAACACATACTCAACAGACGTTTTTTTCAGCCAGGAATGCGGTTACACTCCTGATTTTATGACACGGTACCTATTCATGCATAAACATATACTCTTCATCACCAGGGAACCATTCCTTAGCCTCGGCTGAAGCCGACTTTTCAGTACTCGCTGGTACTGGTCTTGCCTCTTGGTCCCTTTCATGATATGGAGGTGTCCCATACCCTTAAATTAGATCATGGACCACAACATTATGCTAACAGGGTGTTTTTAGCCCTCTTCACCAGGCAGTCCGGGTGGAATTTTTCTCCTGGGCCCCGTCGGACGAATTAAGTTTTTCCCACCAAAATTTTAAATGTTGACTCGTCTTAGAAGCAGACTTATAAAGTATTACCATGATTGCAAAAATGTGTATTTTTTATTATCTTCTTATTTTATTATACAAATATAAGTCATAAATACTCGGTTCCAATCCGAAACAGTCATATTCCGGAGTGCTCTGGCCCATAAGAGTCGTTTCTTCTTCATGGGCTCAGTCAGGCGTAGTTTTTTGGTTGGACGTCAACCAATTAGATTTACTTCAACTAACCGTCTCCAAACTGTCATTTTGGAGGCATTGATTCCTACATCGCTTATCAACGTAGTGGACAATCAACACACGTTTTACGATTTTGGAAATAGATGTCCCTGATTTTACGGTGACCACGCGGAGTGGTGATCGTTTTTCTGACACTTTTTCAGACGCGGGCTGCTTCTAGATGTGGGTTTTTATGAATTTTTCTTTTTATCCGGTTGACTCCTGACTTCAAAATACCTGTGAGTGCTGCTATCTCTCTTTAGAAATATGTGGAATGAAGTAGTTAGGTTGGTACTTTCCTACATTTTCTTGGAGATATGTCTAAAGACTTGCCCATACTTAAATTTAGAATATTAAGGTTCAATTCAAACTAAATTGAATTTGAATTAAAAATTAATTGAAATTAACTTATTAAATTAGCAAAACTAATAAATTATTAAACAATACTTAATTTTTTATAGTCTTGGACTCAAAAAACATACAGAAAAATGGTTTAAAAAAATATTAACTGAGCTCACACCAACACCATTTTTCACTAATTAACACTAAAATGAGAAAAAAACTTACTTTTTTGATATTTTGCAGCATCGCTACGTCTTAAAAACAATAATTATGATACCAGCAACAAAAATAAATAATATTTTTTAATTAGAACCAATTTATTTGATCATAAAATTCATTTAAACTTGAAAATTACAAAATAGGACAAGTGTCCCTAATAATTTGGCCACCCACTGTATATTTATATATATATATATATATAATATATATATATATATATATATATATATATATATATATATATATGTATATATATATATATATGTATATATATATATATATATATATATATATATATATATATATATATATATATATATATATATATATATATATATATAAATATAAATATAAATATATATATATATATATATATATATATATATATATATATATATATATATATATATATATATTATATATATATATATATATATATATATATATATATATATATATATATATATATATATATATATATATGAAAAAAAATTATTTTTAAATAATGATAAGATAAGATAAGATAAACATGTATTTTTAACTGTTTGTAATTGAACCACAATAATCTTTTACCGCCTAGATTTATTTTTTAATACTATGAAACTGATGGATTTAATAAACTCGCCATTTTTTCATACCATATTTATGCGATAAGTATTATTTGACATTTCCTCTAAATAATGTCAACCAAGCTCTTTGTTTAGTATTAATTGGGGAAACTTTCTCGTGTGTGCCTTGCAAAGTTATACGTTTTGTAGCTGGGACACGGTTTAATAGTGTTATTTATTATTTGATTAGGTATTATGACGCTCATTCCACAGACCCCACACCCCGACACTGGATTAACTCACGGCGATGTGACGTCATAAGCTAACCTCTATTATTCATCGTCTTTAGGAATGCCGTCGTGATTACTGCGTTGCTCCCTCTCCTCTCCTGGTCTCCTGGTTGTCTGATACCCACTCCCTCCTATCTTTCTACAATTATATATCAAAACTCGAAAAAAAGTATTAGAGATGAATGATTTTTATGTGTTAGTTTCATTGTTTGTTTCAGGGGTAAATAAATGTAAATCGTTTTGAATTTCCATATATTTTAACCGTAATCTCTATCAGTATTATTAGCTTATTTTAAACGGTATCTAATAAAATATTTCAAAACGATTTAATTTTTTTAGTATAGAAATGATTGAAATAACATAATATTTTTAGAAATAGTCAATTAAAAACAGAAATATATAGCGGTACCCTCAAACGCGCCAGCTATCTCTCTACCTTTCTGGGGATCTACGTCCTTCGGGGTTTCCTAGAAGAGCTATATGTGGAAGTTTTTCTTTTGACAGTCTGTTTACGAATACCATGCTAAAAATAAAATCTGAAAATAAAATATCCGAAAATAACTAAAATTCTTCTCTTAACATCAAAGAATATGTTTTATGAACATTAATCACATATTATTTACTGCTTTGTTTTTCTTTTTGGGAAGCAAAAAATAAGGGTTTCTCAGGATTTTCATCGGAGAATTACGACACCGGAAAGGGTGCTAGTTGAAAGCCTTCCAACCTTATCGCGCTTGCAGTAACTTGCCTAACACGCGTAATGGCATTGAAGTAAATTCAGACGTAAAAACACGATAAAATCCAGTTAAAATTATTTTTACACCACGATTTTCTTTTCAGCACTTTAAATTGATTTTATCGCGTTTCTTGCCCATCTCAATTCAAAAATACTTCCAAAAAGATTCAGCTTTGTGAATGGTATTTTGTTCTTTCGTAATTTAAAGATATCATCATTTCTAATAAATTGAACATTTGTAAGAAAACACTGATAAATTTGGTAAAAATTCTTTTCAAATTCAGACTGTATTGTTCATTGCAGTCTATTTACAAAATATTCGCGTACCGCGTTCTGATAAGGACAATTCTTTCTTCAGGATAAACTTGTCAATATTTGTGACGTTACCATTTAAGATAGTGGTCCAAGTGTGGTACTTGTTTAATACATTTCTGTGATTTTGATCTTCTGGTTCTATGTTTGTTTTCATATAGTATGTTATTGGTGGTTTGTGTGTTGTTTTGCTGGGAGGTGCTTTTTTTGTAATGTGTAAAAGTTATTTTTAAATGCATAGTAATGATTGTTTTAGCGTTTCACTGTCACGAGTTATAATTTGTTGAATATTTCATCCGCGGATTTTGATTACTTTTTGCAGCATTTACACTATTTCATAGTATGTCACTCATATCACCCCATCGCATGCTGTAGATTAGACATTTTTTTCTTGATTGTTCGTCATAGTATGCCCTAAAATTTATGGCGATTTTTTATGGTAATCCTTCTGGAATATTAGCGGTATGATATGTTAATGGTTGAACTAAATGGTTTTAGAATTCTTTACAACCGCACTACAGCAATACGTACAGGTACATTAGAGATTCTGGACCGAAACCGATAAGTGTAAGATCGATGGTAACGGGTTCAGGAGTTCACTTTTCCCTGCCAAGTTTGCCTTTTGTTATATAGCAGCTAAAAGAAAACGCGGATGTTTAGAGAATGTTAAAGAAATTCTTAACCATAAAAATCAGTAGATGCAACTATTTCCTTATTTCAAAGGTGAGAGAAATAATAACCTATTTTATTATTTTAATCAGTTCAACATCCTAAGCATATCTGATTATCTAATAAGAGATATATTTTTTACTTTAAGTTTAAGTCATTTAAGTCATTTTTTCATGTATCTAGGGGTTAAATAATATATTTTTAAAATTGTTTATCACATCGACCTATTAATCCTTGCAGCATATCGTTAACGCTTGTTAAGTAAAGATCATTTTGTTTTTACTATATTCGCTCAAAATAATTATTTGCATTATCTGAAAAAAATGTGTTCTCCCAACCACCCAAGAACCACTACAAAGTTTATTTTTGGGCAGATTACTTTTCTCAGATTTACTCAAACAGAATGATCTTTACCGTACTGGAATTACCGATACACTAGAAAGGGTCGAAAGTATAACATTATTTAACTATCAGCAATTATCTGCGTCCTCTGAGTGTAATTAAATATTTAAAAAGAAAAGTTCGCGTCAATTATAACCATAATGTACCGTTCGTATGAGTCCTGTTTTACTCGCATCCCATCTGATTGAAAGCAAATTTAAATATTTATTATACAACTTTGATTTACAAACGTAGCCAAATCAATAGCTCGCAACATAGAAAGGATGAAAATAACATAGCATTTGCGGACTCATCTTTCAGATCGATTTTTCTTATTTACATATCTTGGTACTGAAATTTCTTTATGGAGATCATTTTAATCCAATACAATAATAAGCATCTCTCTCAAAAAGCCAGCCGCCAAATTTCAAACAACTCCCTATATATTTTCAATCCTCCACGTTAGTGCCCCAGGCATGGATCACTCTTTTTACAAAGGTTTTTTATTCGCTTCGAAGTGGATGAGCATATCGCTCACTCCTTTCAAGAACGTCATAAATAAAATAAAAACTTGATTTTTCAGGAGAACGTTTTTAAAGTTTTAAAATATAATACAATGTATTAAAAATAAATATCAAGCCACTTATTGAACTTTTTACTGTGCTACAGATCTTTTTGGCAAAACCTGAAGGTTTTTTCTCCATTTGAAAAATATTTAGGATATTCAACAAAAAAATAAACAATACCTTTTCTTCGAAATTCAAAAGCAACACTTTCTGCCCTGTAGCGGGTAAATGTTAAGTTAAAAATATGCCTCTTTTGCTGGGATATAGTACATTTTCTGGGCATTCCGAAAACATGCACAACTGAAAATTGACGATTTTCGATTTATGACGCTCTTGAAAGGAGTGAGCGATATGTCGTTTTATTCGGTTCAACGTCTAAAAATATATTTAAATGGTCGATATAGTTACGTAAATTAAACGACAGATTGATATATTAGTACGCTTAAGTTTTAAACCTTGTGGATTTAAGTGTCAACCTGTTAATTAATAATTTACCTTATTGTATTGTATTGTGTGTAATTTATCATTTCAATTAACCAGATCTTGGGTGGGTGGACAGGTTATTGTAACCGTTTATACCTACGTCACGAGTACCCTTCTAGTAACAAATTGTTTTCCCTCCCTTTGTTTTTAAAATACCCCGAAAAAAAATACCCCTGTGGCTATAAATTATTTAATTACCATTCGTTAATTTTACGGGCATCGTGCATGGGTGGGTTAACCTTTCGTTTTCACACCAATAACCCCGATCAATACGTAGCAGAGGGAAAAGTCCAAAAAACACATTTTAAAATGGCGTATTTTTAGACCCGGAACGCAGAAAATTTTGTTCGGAAACTCTAATTATGAAATGAATTTTATTTAAGCCATTCATGGCATTCTTTGCAATAATTTGCGTTAATAATATATAATAAAAGTTTATTCTTCCATTATGATATTAGAGTTGTTCATACAGGAATATCGGATTTAACATATAGTTTATATAAATATGTCGGGTTGTTGTCCTGTGGTTAGTGTCGCGGACTCAGAGCTTTTCGTTTCCAACCCACTCTACCACAATTTGATACCTATTTCTAATAATGAGCCGTTCAAGCTTACAGAAATAGTATGAAATTAAAGTATTTTTGTGAATAAGTAAAATACAAATATTTCTCTTTTAATTAAAAATAAATGAATATTAAAATTGATAACTTTATCATTTATTTATGTTCGAAATTCATTCGCCAATTTTATTTTCCAATTCGCTTACCGAAAAACGGCATTTAAAATAATAGCATCACTACGCACTTACGTGTCTTTAGTAAGTATGTACAGTTGCCGATAAAATAAGAGTGTCTCTGAAATATACCTACGGGTTTGCAACAACGCTTATCAAGTTCCTACTTAGGCTCCAACTTTATAAATTTTATAGTGGTTTTACTTTATACGTTCAAAGTTACTACGACACTACGATTGTGCTTCTTGACCGAAAAGTTTAGGCAAAAACACTCGTCCCTTCGTACTAGTTACCGTTCCCATTACTAAATACTTGGAACAGGATCCATAAACTCCGAGGTGACGGCACAGTATAAATAACATCGTATTGATTGTCGTGTTATGGCGGGATCCTTATATATATATACGTATATATATATATATATATATATATATATATATATATATATATATATATATATATATATATATATATATATATATATATATATATATATATATATATATATATATATATATATTATATATATATTGGGTTGATGCAAAAGTTTTGACCGTTTTTTACATATATATATATATATATATATTTTTTTTTTCTTGTGTATTATTTATTTAATAAATTATATAATTTCCATCAGTTCTTATAACCTTCTCCCATCTTTCTATCAACTTATTAATACCAGTAGTATAAAATTCCGTGGATTTTGATGCGAAAAATGAAGTAAGGGATGTTTTTACCTGCTCTATTGAATAATTTTTTTCAACATTTAAATTTTTTTGCAGTGATCGGAATAAATAAAATTCAGAAAGAGCAAGATCTGGAGAATACAGTGGATGCTTGATAACATCCCAATTTAACTCATTTAGCTTGTGTTGGGTCATCATAGCCACATGTGGTCGCGCGTTGTCGTGATGAAACACCGCCCCTTTTCTGTTTACCAATTCTGGTCTATCCTTTTGAAGGACCATGTTCAATTTGGATAAATGCTGACAATATCGTTCTGCTGTACTTGTCTTATCGTGTTCCAAGAGTTCAAATTACACAATACCCTTATTATTCCACCAAACACAAAGTATAACTTTTTTTTATGGATTTCGCCTTCGAAGTTGTTAATGGGGCTTGTCCAGGTATAGTCCAATGTCTTTTTCTTGTCACGTTTTTGTACACGACCCATTTCTCATCTCCCGTCACCAAACGATGCAAAAAAGGTTCATGTTATTGTCTCGCACTCAAAGCAACGCGCGTTGAAACACGATCCAATAAATTGGCAGCCGACAATTGATGAGGTATCCAAACGTCGTACCGCGAAACCATTTCCATACGCTTCAAATGTCTTAATGCGATTGTTTGGTTGACTCCTATCATTGACACAATCTCTCTGATGGTTAGACGTGGATTGGTGTCAATTATGACTTTTAATTCGTCTTCATCAGACTTCAATGGCCGCCCGGTACGTGGTTTATCAATGAGTGAAAAATCTCCAGATCGGAATATTGCAAACCATCTTCGTACCTGTCGAACTTTGATGACATCTGCTCCGTACACTTCACAAATGTTTTTGGTTGCCACACTCGCGGTATTGTCTTTACGGAATTCATAAAGTAAACAATGACGTAAATGCACTTTATCGAACGACATTTTGAAAAAATACAAGGGGTTATTACTGTACTCTGGCCAGGCCAAAACTGAATAGAAAGTAGAGGGAAAGCATCCTTTATACAATGGAATCATAAAAAAAGAAGATACTATTCATAATTTATGAAAAAAAAAATTTTTACCTGGGATCATAAAAAACGGTCATTACTTTTGCATCAACCCAATATATATGTAAATATGTATATATATATATATATATATATATATATATATATATATATATATATATATATATATATATATATATATATATATATATATATATATATATATATATATATATATATATATATATATATATATATATATATATATATATATGTATATATATATATATATATATATATATATATATATATATATATATATATATATATATATATATATATATATATATATAATATATATATATATATATATATATATATATATATATATATATATATATATATATATATATATATATATATATTTATACACATATATATATATATATATATATATTGACCGATGTATCGTTTATTTGTCAGGTTTGTTAACATATTGTATTATTTACTACAATAAACTCTGATTTTCGACACTGAACTGAAATGATATTCTATGATGAAGTTAATGCTGCGTCAACTTGATCCTGTCTCATAAGAATACAATATTTAAAAAAAAACTAACCAACTAACCATCACGCCGCTTCCCCGCAGGGGTAGGCAGAGAGAATAGAACGCCACACCACTCTGTTCACATTGCAAACATTATTCGCCTCTTCCACGTTCATGCATCTCTTCATACATACCCGCCGATTATTACGACTCCTAACCTGACCACTTTCAAGTTTTTGGCATACCTGATCGTGCCATGTTTTTCTCGGTCTTCCTCTGCTCCTTGTTTCAATTACATTCGCCTCATACAAATAGTTTTTTTTTAAATTCAATGCGCTCTACTTTTATTTCCGAATTACAGCTTGAAAAGTTTTCCTTACCCATTTTCTTCTGACCACACGTTTATGTGTATTAGTGTTGGCTAAGTGCATTGTAGAATCTCTGTCGTCGTCCTGTGACGTGGAAACGGGGTAAGTGGTGGGCGCATCCGGTACATTTCTCTCGCTGTAAACCGAAACGGGAATTTTTCACCGGGAAAAGATCGTCGGATTGATCTGCTCAATTTCTTTAACCTTACGTGGTCTGGTATCCTAATGCGGTTCATTTTTGCACACGTAGCCGCGAGGATGTTTCTCGAATAAATATTTTCCAGGAATGTTAACCTAATATTTCGGATTTTCAGCCTTTTCTCGGATTCTCTTTATATATTTTCTAAATATTTTTTTTTACACTCGATTTAAAAAAAAAAAATATGTGTAAAAAAAAAAATATATTTATATAAATATATATATATATATATATATATATATATATATATATATATATATATATATATATATATATATATATATATATATATATTTATATATATATATATATATATATATATATATATATATATATATATATATATATATATATACATATATATATATATGTATATATATATATATATATATATATATATATATATATATATATATATATATATATATATATATATATATATATATATATATATATATAAACGAAATCGTATATCAAAGTAGTGTTAAAACTTAAAATAAAACAATACAATTTATTGAAATCTTTACATACATCAATGAAAAGAGTACTATGATATCAGGTTAGTTAATACAGGGTAAAAACCTGTCATTAGCTGCTTTAAGTGATCACATAATACACTGTGTAGCATTAACTATTCTACCCATGATTGACAGCCACATGACTTAATTTTCGTAAGTAAGATTTGTACTTCAATCAAAAAGATTGACCGCGTTATAGTTTATTTATTACATTTTTTAAACTTACATACTACCATAAACTAACATACTAACTAACCATCACGTTTTTACGTGCTGTTACTGATTTTAGTGCACCACTCCCCTCTGTTCCCAGCATTTACTCTCCTTTCTATCTACCCTTTTCGTCCCTAAATAACATATTTTCTTACATTCAAACCTTTTAAAATCAATATTTAAATCAAATAAAATCATGACAACAATAAGTATCGTGCATCGTACAGTGCATTTATTTCAGTTACCCTTTAAATCAATCATCTCTCACATGTTCATATGAATACTTCATGGCGATGCACGATATCTGTTTCTCTCCATTTTATATTTATATTTATATTTATTTATATTCAATATTTTGCGCACTCCTAGACACTCTTTCCGTTCGCATTCATCATGTATTATAGTTTTACAACCTTCTCCGTAGACAGAGAGTTATTGATGGAGCGAATAGTGAGGTAATAATTTATCCACGAGATGGATGACGCAGACGAAGAGTGGAGAACATGATTCAGACTCGATGGTAAATAATGAAGTGAATCTCGGAATGTTTCTACACAGGCACTATCTCCTTTACCCTCGTTTTTCTTTATTCAACTTTTTTTTTAAACAACATTTACATAAATATTTTTGCATCATAATTAACTATACAAACATAATATATATATATATTATATTAATTTACAAAACATAACAAAAAACTGGTTACGATGAAACCCGGTTGTTGGTCCAATAAAACTAATGTGGAAAAAAATAAATAGTTTTTCTATAAAATGCAGTTCCACCAGGAAATGTCAGTACAAAACTAAAATCTAATTTATGGATAAAATTGCTTGGTATTAAAACTACACAAAGTTTTACAAAAATGTAAAAAAGAGTTATCGAATGTACTGTCTAATAGTTTTAAATGAAAACTACTTAGTAGATATCTAATGACAGCAAAAAATATGGATATATTTATTTAAAATATTTTTTAAAAATAAAAAGTTTATTTTCGATATCGATGGGACTAAGTGTATGTGTGTGTATTGGTGTTAATGTATAGTGTGTATGTGTATATAGTAAAAAAAATATATTATAATAATCTCAAGAGACGTATAAACTTTTAATGAGAAAAGGTTACGGAAATTTGGACGTTCATGAATATGATTTGAAAAATGGGTTATATAGTTACACAAGTGGACAAAGTGATTACTTAAGCCAGCCGATGAGAGTTTTATTAGCCCTGTTTATGACCATACTCCCATTATAAAGCATCTTGACTATATTTTTTTCTATATTTTTACTGTTGATAGTAATAATAATAACACATATTATTTAATGGCAGTTTATGTATTTAGTCTCAATATTAAAATTTAAGTATTATGACAATATATTTTTTCCTTCATTTCCTTGATTAATCTAAAAATAAGAGACTATATTCTCTTAGTATGTTTATTCGAACAAACGCTCATCAATGTTCTAAAAGTATAAATAATTTCTTATACATGAGCGCCAGCGAAAATCTTACCACTCTTGAAGTCAATTTTTTGTACTCGTCACTAGCTGTAATCAACCCTTCACTTGCTATAATCAGCTAATCCTGCATAACGTTCATCGTCTTTTGCGGTACGCATTTTCACAAATTTCCCCACGGCCGACCTCGTCAAAGGTATCTCCGTCCTTGTCATCCGTCTGTGTCTGTGAGCGAGACGAGAGCTGTTTGAGGTCGCCACACGAAAGCAGATTACTCAATCCGTTAATTGGCTCACGTACTGAAGTAAAACCCCGCGCTGGGGTTGTTAAGTTTTCAATTAAGCTTTCTTCCCTCGCCTCGGACGACTTGAAATGTCTGATTTCCGGCGTATATTGTCCATTTTTACCTTCTCATTCTGGAAAGTAAATTTCTTTTGTTGTTTACTATCATGTTTCAGAACAATATTCCTACTTTTCTATTAGAATATATATATATATATATATATATATATATATATATATATATATATATATATATATATATATATATATATATATATATATATATATATATATATACATATATATATATATATATATACATATTTATTTTGCAGGGAAAGATAGAATATCAATTGGCTTTTGTAGACTCGTCAATTAATTTTTTTTTTTGTTTACTATCATGTTTCAGAACAATATTCCTACTTTTCTATTAGAATATATATATATATATATATATATATATATATATATATACATATATATATATATATATATATATATATATATATATATATATATATACATATATATATATATATATATATATACATATTTATTTTGCAGGGAAAGATAGAATATCAATTGGCTTTTGTAGACTCGTCAATTAATTTTTTTTAAATTACATTATAAAATGTATTATAATTTTTCTGTAATTTTCATATTGTGGCTTAATTAAATGGGTTATTATTATTAAAAATAATAGAATGCATATTTTGATCGGATAATTTTCTTTAAAGAGGAACAATGCGTTTTTCTATGCACCTTTAGTTGCTGTTAGGGGTGAGCATAAGAGAAGAAATAAGATGCACCCACTTTAAGTAATTAAATTGTAAAATAATATCTTAATTTTTAGTTCACAAAACAAGTCGTGTTTACATAAATAAACTAAAAAGTTGTCTCATACGAGTTTTTTTGTTTTTTTTTTTTTTTAAATATATGTACAAACTAGATTGATTCTAATGCTGTGATTTTTAAAACGTATACTAAGAACAATTTGATCGCATAGGTAATATTTTCTCCACACTACAGTCCAATATACTTATATTTTACTATTTTACTATGATTAAATATAAATATACCCTTTGTAAAATATAAACCAATTTCGTTTTTTATATTACAAAATAACAACAGCGTTTGTCTCACGGAGAGTAAGTAATTTTGTTAAAGCAGTTGTTTTCATATTTCAAAATGCCTCGGTATGGGGTTAATTTAATAACATTCTTATGCGCTGTAAGAAATGTTAATAAAGGCGAAAATAACAGCACACGGGGTTTACGCAGGGTGGCACAAAATTAAACACTATAGGATGATGTTATAATTTTTGCAAATAGCGTCCTACGTCAATCATTTTGGACACGTTGTCATTTCTTTTAATTGAGTTTTGTGTTATCGTAAGATATTTTATAGGTAGTCTTTATTCCGGTAGATATCGTAAGATTTTTTATAGGTAGTCTTTATTCCAAAAAAAATAACCTCTTTGTTGAGATATCTATAGCAAAAATCTTGAAATCATCCCTAAGGGGTTTAATCCAGTAATAGGATTAGAAAAAATTGGTGATAATTAAAATAGTATCGTTATTGTTTTTATTTACTCGTCGTATAGGGTGGCACAAAATTAATCACCTTAGAAGATGTTATATTTTTTGCAAATGGCGTCGTACGTCAATCGTATTTGACATTTGTGAACTAGACAGCTGCAGTATACAAACAAATCAATAAAATATTTGACTGTTATTATCTTTTCCACTTAACAGAAAAAAATTCAAGGTTTCCATGACTCAATTTCTTTTTTCATTTATAAAAAAAGCATTTCAAAAACAAAATTTGATGATCAATTTTGCGCCACACTGAATCTGTTTACTGCAGCTGTCTTATTCAAAAATGTCAAATATGATTGACAAACGACGCCATTTGCAAAAATTATAACATCTTCCGAAAGGGTGATTAATTTTGCGCCACCCTGTAGTTCGCTAAACAAAGCTGTATTATTTATTTCGAAGTCATAATTACGTTTAAGTATGGAATTCAATTTACGGTGCTAGATTTAGATATTCTTAAATTTCAAGACCGTTCACATGCTGATAGCGTATTTTTCATTTTATTTATTTCGTTCAATGATATGTTACGTATTTTTTTTATTAATTTTGAAATTAAAATATGATTGCATAAATATACAGTTTACCCCCCTTTAACGTTAAGAAAGGTACCGCAATATCAGAAGGAACGTTATAAGGAATTAATGTTTTTAATTGAATTTTTTCCATTGTAACCAGCGGAAATGACTCAAATAAGTTATTATTTAATTAAAATGCAATATAAAAACGTTTATTCCTTATAACGTTCCCTTCGACGACTTAGTACCTATCTCAACGTTATAGGGGGGTTAACTGTATTGTATCTGACCTCAAGTCGATGCCAGGATAGTAGAGTTCAAACAGATAACGAACGTAGTAGTACTTGCATAACTTTCAACCGTATATAACGACTCCTACTTTAAAGGATGAACGTAGAATAAACAACACCTGTTTAAAAGTTCTCCATACGCTGATTGAGCTTTAGTTAGCCGTAAAGAAAAAATCAAAAGCATCTTAATTACTTTGCCTTTTATGGGGAAAAAAATGGAAAAGATTTTTAAAAATCATTTATCTCACTCTCATAAATCCTTCTACGATTATAAGCGATGTCCTAACATCTGTTTTTTGTCCGCCTCTGTAATGCAGTAGTTAGAGCTTTTGGCTCGCAAGCTAGAGATCGCAAGATCGATCCCCAGAGGGGTCTTATGAGTGATTTTCCATTCTCATTTTCCAACAGTGGTATCTGAAGCGTAGGACTAATCACCTTGCCCTCATGTTATTACGGTCAGTATAACACTGCATCGATGTGATGCAGTGCTTTATTTGCTATTTGGTGAGTATAATGGTTAGAAGACGCTGTGTGATGTTTTATCGTCATATTTTTTCGTGATTATACATATTATAAGTCTAAAAGTCAGATTAAAACAAACGGAAAACTATCCACAACATTTTTAGGTGTGTCCAAATCTTTGTTCACAAATCTGTGTTGTCCACTTGGAAGTTATTTGTACATTTTAACATCTCAACATAGATGGAGAAGAATATGGAAATCTTGGTATTTACAGGACTTATGACCTTTCACAATCTTGTTAAGTGATCGCTTCAATCATGGGTAGAATGGTGAATATTACGCATTTGTAAAGTTATCACTTAACCAGCCTTTGACAGGACATAAGCTCTGTAAGTACCCAGACTTCCATATTAACATCCGTGCCGAGATTTCGACATGAAAAACTTTCCTAGTTTGTTTCGGAAATCAGATCAAAAGAACTTGTAAAACATTAAAAAAAAAACCTCTCTTATTAATTAAGCGAATACAGAAATGAACGTTTGGTACGAGTCAGTGTAAGAAACAATTTAACCGTTTTTTTGTTGTTATCCGAGATTGAGGGAAATTAAATTTTTCAGAATTTGATTTTAAAATAATTGCATCGTTAGGTTTGTGGTAACGACTTGTTTTGTGATATTTCTGTGCCTAATAGTCATTTCATCAAGTATAATGGTATTTTTCACTCTCCTTTTTCCTGTTGACGATGCCCATTTCACGAAGCGATTCATTACAAGAACAGTCATTTCACAAAGCAATTCCGGGCAGTTCGGATATTTTCAGCTGTATTTTTTGCGTAGTGTACTTATTATTTAGCGTAATAATGTGTAATTTTAAGTACTTAGTGGTAAGTATTCCATAAAAACATGATATCAACTTAGTTTAAACTAGGGTGCACTTAGATAATTATTTAGTAGCTACCTAACTAATCATCACGCCGCTGTCTGCAGGGGTAGGCAGAGAGAATAGAAACCCACACCACTCTGTCTTTGCAAACATTATTCGCCTCTTCCATATTCATGCATCTCCTCACACATACCCGATGATTATTTCGACTCCCGACCCGGCCGCTCTCAAGTATTTGACATACCTGACTGTGCCAAATTTTCCTCGGTCTTCCTCTGCTTCTTTTTCCAACTACATTCGCCTCATAAATTTGTTTAACCGTTCTTTCCTCACTCATACGTTCCAATGTCCAAACCATGTTAACACACCTTTTTTGTATTTAGTAATAAATATTATTTTTGTTTTTTGTTACTTAGTTATTATTTCTTAGTTATGGATTTATGAATGGGAGAGGATGTACGGATCATATGTTTGCTTTGCGCAATAAAACAAAATAAATTGAGGAAAAACCGAAAGTTTTTCTGCCCATTTGTGAATTTTCAGAATGCGTATGACCGAGTTGATAGAACGAAATTATGTAAAGTGTTATCTGAGTATGGAGTAAGCAGTATACTTATCCAAGGCGTCGCAGCCTTGTACGAGGATAGCACTGCATGCCTTAGGGTAAATGGTTCATTTGCATCATAATTTAACATCTCTAAATGTGTTAAACAGGGATGTGTAATGTCGCCGTGGATAATTGCATGAAAGAACTGAAAGGTTTAAATGTTGGAGCTAAAATGAATAATTTTACTGTTGCCTTTTATATGCTGGCGATGCTGTTCTTCTTGCCGATAGCAGAGAAGTTGGTGACAAAAGCGTATAATGTGTGCAAAGAAAGTAGTCCAAATCAAAAATTATATACATTTATGCGAAATCTTTTAGTACACAACCATGATACACGATTTACATACAACGAAGGTTTGATAGTCCCAAGAATCAACAATAAATATGGGAGTCGAACACTGCAATATATCGTTCCGAACATTTTTAATTTGTTGCCGACGGATGTTAGAGGTCTAAATAAAATATGGAACAAAGGCGAAATAAAGGAATGGGTAAAAGAACAAGAGTTAATTTTATGAAAATTGTAAAATGTTTATACTTATTCTTAATTTTTCTCTCTTTTTTTATGTGTATATTAGGTTAAAATCGTTAAAAACAATAAAAATGTATTAAAAATGAACTCCACCGATAAGACACACAAGGTGGCTTGGTGGGTCTCTGCAAAGAAAATTGTTTTAAATATGTAAAATTGTGATTTATTTTAATGTATAAAACTTATGTTAATAAAAAAATAATAATAAAAATTAAATTAAATTAAAATTCATATGTATAAAATTAATTACTTTTAAGTTCCGAAGAGAGATTTTCATGAGAAGTATTTTTTTTCTCTTAGTTCCTGATTAACATTCAACAATCCTTTTCCGCAACAATTTCTATTAAAATAAAGTAAAATCGGTGATTTTGCGCTGAAATCATCTCAGCATCTTTATCATTTCATCCTCAAAGATCACATGAATCAAGTTTGCATCATTATATTATATTATATTGAGAACTTAATAAGGGTATCAAATAACTGAGTAAAACTTGTTCATGTAATTGATTGATGTTGTGGCTATCTAGGGGTCGATAGAACCGAAAGATTCTACGAAACCAATTTATGAGATAGGAAGATTTTAATTAAACTTTAAAACAAATATAATAACTTTGGACTTGTAAATAAATGAGGGTATTAATAGAAAACAGTAAATCGTAATATATAAGATATTTCTGTAATATCAAACAAATTATTAATGAAAATCTATCATTTATTGTTTCGGCAATAACTTTGTGGTAAGACATGTTACAATGATTAAAGAAAACACTTCGTTTTTTACCACTTGAGTTTTATTATAGACTACATGTTTCAGAAGTTAAACTGCCATCATTCAGGTCTGTATAGTAACTAAAATATAAAATTGTTCTATAAATAAGGAGAGGGGAAAGTAAGGGGAAGGGGTTAGTCAAGGAACGGAGTTTGAAAACAAAGGAAAATTTATAGAACAATTTTATATTTTATATTTTAGTTATGATACAGACCTGAATGATGGAAGTTTAACTTCTGAAACATGTAGTCTATAATAATACTCAAGTGGTAAAAAAGGAAGTGTTTTCTTTAATCATTGTAAAATCTGTCATACTGAAAACGTAAGATTAATTGTTAATTTCTTTTACTTATTGTCTTTTATCTTGGTTCTTTGCTATAATTTCAAAGAATGCCCTTCAGGCCGTAAATTCCCATAAACTGGCAAAAGTCCCTTTTACATTCTTTCATTTGTATTATATTATCATCACCTTAGCATTATTAGATTATTTTATACTGAGCAAAAAGACCACTTCAACGTTTTAAAAAATTAAATTATCCATAAATTCAACTGTGAAGAAGAAATGAAATCAATGAAAGGCGTTAATTGCAATTGATTTAAATTATTTTTTAATTTAAATTTTACTTGGTTAATACCACTCTTTTTAAATATCTATTGAAACACGCCGTTTGAAAATGATGCGGAAACACTTGTCACATATATTTTTTCATCATAATATTTAGCAAGTGAAATTCAAATTCATCGTGGTCTGAAAATAATTACCCCAATGTGACTGGCAAATCAATTAATAAAATGATTTTATTGTAATTCTTCTGATTTATGAAATTAATATTTCTTTTAAGTCGGTGACAAAAGGGATAACTATTCAGCATAAAGTTAAAACAGTTATACCTCCCTTTCAAATAAATGATGAAATTGGCAATGTACGAGTGAATTGGCAATGTACGATTAATAAATAAATATTAATAATATACCTACATAAAATGTTTAAACATAAAAAAAACGTTTTTTGTCATCTAATTGATAATATTTTCTTTGTTTCAGGTATGTACGAGTACCATTGCTACCTTCAAAATATGTCTCTATCCAAAATCGTACGTAATACGTTAATAATACATATATAATATATGCATATCTTGCTATAAATAATGCATTCTTAACACTCAATAGTCGTGTCAATGCTACTTACGTTGGTGGTCTCACGCTAAGCGCCCTTGAGGTAGTATTATGAAAACAACGCATTATATTTATTTTTTGTGTATCAAAAGCATTGTTGACTTCATTTTTTTCTGTCACTCTTTCAAAATTTTTATTTTCAGACCGTAATATTTTTATTTTAATGACCTGATGATGGAATGATTATATCGATACCGGCAGTCACGAATTAGTGTGTATTAAAGTTGTATTACACAAAGTGAACAATTAATTAAGGAGAGCATTGTAAATCATCAAAAATTATAATTATTTTAGAATCTATGGTCACATCCAATTATTTATATAATATCATCGACCTTCATGTCGACCTTACCGAAAATAGCACATATTTCATAATTCATTACATTTTTATCAAACAATACTCTTGTTTACCAACAGAGGAAAGCGAATCCGCCTACAGAATTTATGATACCCTTTATGGAATGACTTTTACTGCATTTATTTTGTGTTGACTAAAAGTTTCTCGTTGTTTTTGACTACCCTCGCGTATTTGTGTGCTCTTTGGACCGTCAATCTTTTTGTTTTGCAGCTTTCTCCATTCTGTGAACTTGTTTTCGCTAAACTTTCCCATACGTCCGGCGCTTCAGGTTTCAGCTCGCTCGTCCCAACTTCGTTTAGTTCGTCCTTGCGATAGCCTTCAGACCAGCTACCTGCTACAGTTTCCAAACAAAATTAAGGTTTATCTCCCGAATTTTCCACGTAGATCTTTTCGTTTGGGCTGTTTTTATTGCTTTAACCTTCACCCTTCATTTTTATCTTACGTATAACATTTTTTCTTTTTATTTGAGTCTTTTCTAAAACACCGATTTACGATGAAATTTTAACATATCAAAAACAGTTAAAATACGTCTCAAGTGACGTCGTTAGTCTGTCAGTGTGCAATTTGTACAATTTTACTATGGGTATCGCGTTTGCTTGATATTGTCATGGAGTATTTTTTTTCATCAAATATTGATCAGTGATTAAAAAAAAAATTTGCATGAATTACACAAATCAATTTTAATAGCCAAATTTCTTGAACGAAAGAAAACATAGAGAATACGGAGATATTTTTGGAATTTTTACAAACCATTATTGGAAATTTCGATAGACACAAGGATACAGGTTTTGTTTATATCTATTTAAAATAAATATCGACCATGATTTACTGGATTTATGTCTACCCCATGGTAGACGACTCCCGGGCAGACCACTAAAGAGATAGCTGGGAATCGACATCGCAGGAGGCTTATCCCTCTTAAAAACAGGCCACAAGGCCTACACCAAGAAGAAGAAGAAGAAACAGAGGCGAAAAGTGATGATTCAGTAATTGAACCAAAGTAAAGAAAAATACAAGGCACACTTTACACAATATTAGGACGAATACGGTTATACAGTTAAATGAAGGCAGATGAAGAAGAAGATTTACTGGAATAGTTATGATTTCAAATGGATGTGGTAGGATGTATGATAGTGTGTGACGATCTGGTTAAAAAAAAATTGTATTGACTTCTCATTACAATATTAAACTTTTTACAGGAACACTGAATATCACCATATTTCCTCAAATTATCTAAATCTAAACCGTTCCACATTCTGATGCCTAATCATTTCAATAACATGTATTAATTGACATGTATTACTACGTTACATGTCATTAATTATTACATTACATATTATATTATTACATCAGGTGGCTCTGTGAGTCTCCGCATAACAATAAATTCCTATTGTTAAAATGAAACATTGTTATTGATTGATTTGGCGTTTAATTTGTAGAACTCCATTTTAATTTATGTATTAATTTTAAATCAAACACAGATTTTTTGAGTCTACTAAGTTGTATTTTATTAACAAAAACACATAAAAAATTATATTGTGACAATTGTTTCGCCTTGTTAGGGCATTATCATTCGTTTGATAATGCCCTAACAAGGCGAAACAACTGTCACAATATAATTTTTTATCTGTTTTTGTTAATAAAATACATCTTAGTAGACTCAAAAAATCTTTGTTTGATTTAAAATTAATACATAAATGAAACATTGTTTATACTTTAAAACATTTTTTTTTAAAACAATAATTTATTACTCAAGGAAGTATGTGTTGAAAAACTAGTGAAAAATATCTTTGTTTTTATCGAAAATTCACAAAGTGGCTGTCGAATTTCAGTTCTGAATTTAACATAAATGTTAGTTTAAATATTCCATGTTTTGGTCTGGAATGGTAATAAGACGATATATTTAAATGCCCTTAGACTTTAAATAATAATTTCGCCGAATTTGCTTAGGATCCAATTTCTGTGCGAATGAATTTTCTCATGAAAATATGATATGTTGATGATGCCATATTCGAGGAAAGTTACATATCTGCCAAATATTACGGTATTTTAGTTGAAATATCTTTATTATATTGTAATTTTATGCTGATATGTAGTATCAAATATCAAAATAGCTTTTAAGTACAATATTATTTTCAATGACTCGCCGCGACGTAGTTGGGTACGCTAGGCTGCAAAATATGTTCGATTTCTGCTGATTGTAATATGAACTCCAAAATATTTTCTTCAATGTTTTTTGCTGATACTTTGTGGCACATTATATAAACTTTATGAAATAAAACTCAAGTTTTGTTTTTGACCATTTTTCTTTTTGGTACTTCTTCTACTCAACCGGTTTCGACAAGCAACTTGTCATCTTCAAAATCAATGCAAGATTGATCAACCTCCTTTCATGTAATTAATGATCCCTGTAATTCTGCGTCGATGCGATACAGTACCCTATGCATCATTTGGTGCGGAAAAAGGTTAGACGAAGATTTTTTCATTTATTGATTGATTCTGCAGTCACTTTGTGGTAAAATCTATTTCTTTTTTTAGTAAATATTTAAGTTTTACTTGGTAATAACCACTTTTTTTAAATCTATTATGACACATATTTTAATGCATTACGCATAATTTTTAACGGTGTTTCATAATGCATCACATATACTGTGTTTGAAAATGATGCGGAATGCATCGAAACACGTATCATCATAGATTTGAAGAAAAAGCGGTATTAACCAAGTAAAACTTAAAATAAAAATTTAAAAAAAAATTCTTGGAAAAAACAATTTCAAATGTGATTAATGATATTTCACTTACGAAATACAAAAGACTTTTCGTCTGTCGTCGAAAGCATTGGAGAGGAAGAATTGGGTATTCACCGTGAAATTTGAGTAGTACGTTTATATGTAGAACTTAGAGCATGGACTCTCCTCTAAACATTCGGGAGTACTAAGTATGCGCTTGAAATCTCCCTTTGATATTGTAATTTCGTACGAATTGTTACATTATCTTATATCAAACAAAGCATAGGGTATGTTTTCGGAATTTCCGTTTATTTATTCCTTAAACAAAAAATACCATCTACTTTACAAAGTTTATTATTACATGGTATGTAAATATGCTTTCGTGTCGACTTGGAAGTTATTCTATAAATAAAGGGAGTGGAAGGAGCGCTCGAGAACACTTATGAAGAGCAGAGCTTCGTTTCGAGTTTTTCTTTTGGAAATGCGAATATTTTTGTTTTTATCTCAATTTTCTCGGCGTTACACTTAGGCGTGTATAAAAACTTTATACACTTAGACTGAATGCGAGCCTTAAAACTTAATGTAAAAGATAACACAACCCTTACAATTAACTTAAGATTTGTGCTCTCCTGCATCAGGCGTTGGTAACATTTTCTCTACTTTACTGCTGTGTATATTTTTTTGTAAACACAAAATTTAATTGCTCTTAGAAGTAATTTATTTGTTTTTATTTATATCTGTACATTATTTTATTTTTCTTCCATTAATCTAAATGTTCCCAAATTGCCTCTGGCGCCTGCTAGTATCCTCTGAAAAAATGTTCTTGAAAGGTAAACAAATACTTAATTTCTCAGAACATTTCTCCCTTTATTTCAACCTTGTAATGGATGATACACTGCGGTGAATCAATACGGCCTTTCTTTATCTGTGCACTCACAATTAAGATTCGCTCTGATGCGCTACTTCTTCATTTGTTTTAACTTTATTTTTTTCAAATCCTTTAATAGTATATTTTTTGTTGGAATTCTTTCATAGATTTTTGTCAACTTTAATATTGTTCCATTCTTAAAGTTTTCTCAATATTAAAATATATAATTTCATTAATTGATTCGGCAGTCACTTTGTTGTAAAATCTATCCATTTTTAGTTAATGTTTTACTTAGTAAATACCACGATGCATTCTGCATCATTTTTAAACACCGTATCAATTAATGAAATTAATATTTATAGTTTACTATCTGAACCCAACCGTACGTAGCTGTTAAATTGAAAATAAAGAAAAGAGAAAGCAAATATTTCTAATATTCTTTCTGCTGTCTGCCATGAGCAATGTTAAATATTTCACGCGGTGTTATTACTCAGATCAAAAACGTGTCAAATAGATGGCGATGCCATTGCGGTAAAGAAGCTTTTTTGTCAAAAAATGTGTTTTTACCTCCTTCAGGTTCAATCGCCCTTCACAGGCATATCAACAGTAACTATAAAACTCGCACGTGTACAAATGCAACGTTGTGTCAAAATTTCAAAGCAATTCGTAAATAATTTAATAAGGTCTAATATTTTTGACAAACGAACATTTATATTATTTAATCTCAATATTTTTCATATTTAAAGCATTTACTTTGTAGTTAGTCATTTTTACTTTTTTATTTTTTTACACAAATGTTAGTAATATTAGTATAAATGGTTATGGAATAATATTACAAACATTTTTGAAAAAAATATATAAAAGTTTTTATATTCTTATTTATATAGATTAATATTATGGACGCCATGTCGAATCGATTTATTTCGCTCGCGATTTCCCTATAGATCGTTGTTTATAAAACATTTATCTAGTCCTTACTGAATCTTTAATAGAATCAAAAATCCTTTTACTCTATGCTTCCTTTCATCCTTAACAATAGCGTTGAAAATCCCATTCAACTCACTAAAATAAGATAAGCAATATTGTTGCAAGTTTATACCGTTAACACAAACACCGTTTGATACGGTTGTCGCCTTGACTTAAAAATATATTGTCTTTCAAAACTAATTGATTGTGACGTAATTAACGCTTCTTCCCCACCCCCCCCTACATTTGATATTCCCTTTCTATTATACTAATACCAGAGTTCTGCGCAACTGATTGAATTATATCTCTGAATAAAGGATAGATGGGAAAAGCGCTTTTGTAATTAAGCCTTTGACTCTTCAAAAGTGTCTGTTCTCTTAATATTTATTTTCATTTTACCGAAACCGTTAATTTTTCCTTTGCACGTTGATGAAAATTGGTCAATTCAACTTGGTGAACAGAATTCAGATTTTTAGGTTTCGGTAGACTCAAATTCGTAGTAAAAAAAATAATAATTCAGGGTATTTTATATAGCACCATTTTTGTAAAACACCACTTCAAAGACCCTTATAATAACGAAGAAGATATCGTGGGTGTACTGGCAAAAACGTTAATTCGAAAATATGCAATTTTTTACTTAATGATGCATATTATAAAGTTTTCAACCTTTTATAAACTAGCAAAGTACACTAAGTTGTTTGAAATGTCATATAAGTATATGTGGTTTTAAAAGTAAATTCAACTTTAAGTTCAATTTATTAAATTAAAGTTATATATTTCGGTTATTTTATTAAAGCTAACAGCTTCAAATAACAGGGATTGTTCAAACAAGGATTTAAGATTTTTAATTTAAGTTTTACTTGTAAATACCACTATCTTATTTACTAAGTAATACTTAACCACCCTGCCTTCGGGTTATTTTCAGACATATTTTTTATAAAAAGCAAAAAAATCTCAACGTTTGTTGTCACAAACTATTGCTAGGTATGAAACCTAACAAAAATTTGTCAGTGTATCCGGTACGAATCAAATATTTTTGGAACAGATATCTTGTCTCGTGGGCGTTGGTCATACGGGTTAGCGCGGAACGGTGAAGAAAAACCGCGCGTATCACGTACGTTCGTGTGTGTAGGAGGGTGGGTGGTTAAATTAAAAATGGAAAGATTTTACCTAAAAGTGACTGCCGAATCAATTGGTGAAATGAGGGTTTTTAGAGTAATTTTTTTTTTGCCAGTATACCCACGATATGATATGTTGATGATAATGTGTATACATCAAAAATAATCTATTGTATGTATGTTTGTGTGTTTATCCTCTTTAGACTCCTATACTATTCAACCGATTGCAAGAGTTATAGTATGAATGCCCGCGGTGGTTCTGTAAAAAAAACAGGCAGGAGCACGGCTTTAATATTAGTGAGGACGCTTTTAGGACAATTCAGTTCAAATACACATTGTATTTAGTATGTACGCTTGTCGGTTATTTAAACTTATTAGCGTGCAAGCGCATTATGGGTTTCTGTTTGATGTACGGTTTCCCAATCACGGCTGACTTGCATCTTACAACTACATACTGTAGTTAGTTTAGAGAAATTCCAAAGGCATCCGGGTGGATGGGAAAATTTATACTAAAACACCTAAGATAACATTGTTACTTTCATAAATACCATTAATATATTAATTCATGCAAATTTAAGTACTGTTCTAAAGTTTAATCTTTGTTCAAACAATATTTGTAAAATCTGATTTTTGATTAAATTTCATTCCTAATTCCCACAGATTATTCTCAGTATTGTCTGAAAATTCAATAAAAATATCTTCAATATTTATTTGTTTTATTAAATACATAAGTCACATTTATAATATTCCCGATGAGTAATTTCCATACTTATTTTGGGATACGGGATAAAGGTTTACAGGACTAAAACACAAATAAGAAATTGAAAAAAATATATATAAAAAAAATAAACAAAGACAGGGCAAAATGCAAAATTTAAAATAAACGTATTACTTTTGTCAAATTTTTGACTTACCGTAATGCATTGGTTTGTACGTTTTAGTACTTTACTATCAATTCAATCCGATGTCCTAGGCATCGGTAAGGAATCAAAGTAACTTCTTATCTACTTACGTTTAATTTTAAGTATAGCTTAGTTTTGAGGTGGGTTAAACCTGCTAGAAGCTTACTTCTGAATCGATTAATTAAAGTAGATAAGTAATTTAATTGCAAAATCGTACAATTTAATTTTTAAACTATATTTTTAATTTATGTTTTACTTAGTAAATACTACTATTTATGAAAATCTGTTGTGACACGTTTTTCGATGCATTCCGCATCATTTTCGAACACCGTATATTTTTTAATATATTTGTGCAACATTTGCTACTGACGCCATGAAAATCTAACTTTTGTCAGCAATAAAAAATTATGTCAGTAACGTAAGTTAAAAAATTAGTTTAACGCAATTTTAGTTGTCTCAACTTGAAATGAGACATTTTTTTTATTATAGACTAACCTTTTTTATTATAAGAACAAACAATAAAATATTGAAATATTTAAAATATTTAAATATTGAATTCTGAACATCCCAGGGCCTATGATCTGGAATTTGGGTGGCTTAAGTGATTTATACACTTGTGTAACGTTTGCCATTCTGCGCAGTCTAACCTAACCTAACCTAACCGCTTCTTTATCAAGACTGATTAATACTAGTATTAATCAGTCTTGAAATGGAAAATGAAAAATCAAGTTAGTGCTTCAAATATAAATTATAAAATAACCTCTGTTCACTAAAAATATTTTGTGACAACATTACCTCTTCAGAAAAACTTTTTTTTTATTATTTCATACCACATATCATTTCCAATGACACACATTTGAATTTTGCACATCGTGAGACGAGAATTTTAAATTCATACCGCATTTTTGCCCAGACGAGTACTGAATTATAACCGTCAGAATACATATGTGGAGTTCCTCACCAAAAAGTTACATTTCGAAGATTGCACAAAAAATCATTTAAATGCAAATTTGTCAAGTTTACTGTATTCTATCGAAATCTTAATTAAAGTTGCCACTAAATGTGAACTAATCACTTGTGTTAAACCGATATTAAATCGCACCAAAACGTGACAATTTTATATGCTAGAATTCCGGATTAGGTACTTCAAATCATTTCATTAATTCACAACATTTTGAGTGTGTCCAAATACTTGTTCACAAAATCTGGATTATCTCCAATTACAGGAGTTATTTTCATATTATTTTTTGACATCTCATCAAAGATGAAGAAGAATATGGAAGCCTGGGCATTTACGGGGCTGACGACCGTCATAGGCTGGTTTAAGTGATCACTTTACACACGTGTAACATTCACCAAAATGGTATTTTCTGGCGTTTCTCATGTGTGTGATTATAATCCAGGATTCGGATCTCACATACTAATATAAGTGTTTCTGCTTAATAAAAAGCTTCTTTACATCTCACCAATAGATGTCTCTAGTAAAGTTCTAGTGATTCATGAACAAGGTTTCTAAATTGGTTCATATATATAGAACTTTCAAGAATTTGAGTAGTGTGGTTGTCAATAATGGGTAGAATTGGTGAATGTTACACGTGTGTAAAGTGATCACTTAAACCAGCCTATGACGGTCGAAAGCCCCGTAAATGCCCAGACTTCCATATTCTTCTTCATCTTTGATGAGATGTCAAAAAATAATATTTCATTAATTGATTCTGCAGTCACTTTGTGGTAAAATCTATCCATTTTTAATTAATGTTTTTCTGTTATAGTTGTATTTACTAAGTAAAACATTAATTAAAAACTTAAAATCATTTTTAATGGAAATTTTTCGTTTTGATGAGGACCTCCACATATATTATTAGTTATATTACTTGTGAAATGTATAAGCGTCCTGAGATTTCGAGGAATATCATTTCTCGTCTACATTTTTTTATACTTTAAGATAATTTATTCCTTTTTCATTTCACCACGAAAAGTGCTTTCGTGTGCTGATTATTAAGTGTATTTTTTTTCAAAAGAGATATTTGCATTTCGTGTTTAGTGTAAATAAAGAGTTGTGTTTTAAACAAATTTAAATTACTTTTCTGTACTGTTTATTTGGGTATACATACTAATATTAATCTCCCTTAGAATTTAAATTGAAATTGACAGATGTATTAGCATCTGGTATAAGGCAAAAGAAGGATGAAAGTAGACTGAATATAGTCGAAATGCGATCTCTCAGATGAATGTGCGGCAAAACCATGTATGATGGATGTTAAAATGAAATAAGGAATAATTGCAAAGCTGAGATAAGCATTATCGATAAAATTAAGGTCTGTTAAAATGGTTTGCAATGTGGAACGAACGAGTGAGGAAAACATTGTAAAACAAATATATGAGGCAAATGTAGTTGGAAAAAGAAGTAGAAGAAGACCGAGGAATACTTGCCACAATCCGGTGTGTCAAGTACTTGAATGAGGAGATGCGTGAATGTGGAAGAGGCGATGAATGTTTGCAAAGACAGGGTGGTGTGGCGTTCTATTATCTCTGCCTACCTATTATCTCTGTTAGTTAGTTTAGTAAGTAGTTTGACATTCATTGTATTCCAACTTACTATTATCAAACATTACTTACTTACTTGCTTATAACCCTTATCCGCACTCAATGGTGCATAGGGCACTGCATAGAAATGACGCAGTGTTTTCTTGATCATTACTTACATGAAGGCAAGGTAAAAACTCTTTCGCTTTAGGAACCAGTCCAGGTAATATTCAATGGATATTGCAGTGTAAAATTACTAAGATTTATTTTCACCCCCATGGGAATCGAACCCGGACCTCCAGCACGGCAGCTAAACACGCTTACCATTACACCACGGAGGCGGGCAATATCAAACATTATACATACATAATCAGTATACACAGTTATTGTTCTTGACATATCGCTCACTCCTTTCAAGAACGTCATAAATCAAAAATCATCAATTTTCAGTTGTGCATATTTTCGGAATGCCCAGAAAATGTACTATATCCCACCAAAAGAGGGATATTTTTTACTTAATATTTACCCGCTACAGGGCAGAAAATGTTGTTTTTGTAATTTGAATAAAAAGGTATTGTTTAATTATTTTTTTAAATAAACTAAATATTTTTCAAATGGAGAAAAAACCTTCAGGTTTTACCTAAAAAGATGTGTTGCACAGTAAAAAGTTCAATGTACTAAAAATAAATATCAAGCCACTTATTGAACTTTTTACTGTGCAACAGATCTTTTTAGGGAAAACCTGAAGGTTTTTTTTCCATTTGAAAAATATTTAGTAAATTTAAAAAAATAATTAAACAATACCTTTTCTTCAAAAAGCAAAAATAACATTTTCTGCCCTGAGGCGGGTAAACATTTAGTTAAAAATATGCCTCTTTTGCTGGTATTTAGTACATTTTCTTGGCATTTCGAAAACATGCTCGACTGAAAATTGACGATTTTTGATTTATGACGTTCTTGAAAGTAGTGAGCAATATTTCAATTCTACCTCGCCTGAAGATTTTTTCCTTTATGTATTTTTATCAAGGAATCCCTTTTAATTTTTATCTCCCCTTTTGAGTGATGTTGAAACAAGGGATTCGTTCTTGCTCAAAAGCCGAGACAAAACATTTTCTCTCCGGTCAAAAATTACTTTGTAGACGCAAGAGATAAAGTCGTTTCTACGGAAGAGTGATTTTGAAAGCACTTCCAGCGGAAAACTAGATCAATAAAACACGATTACCCACGTGTCATTTATTATGTTCAAGATTTTTACAGATATCTCAATAGAGAAGAAGAACTTTACTCAGAACTTTATTTTTTTTTAAATATTTTCTTTTTCTGATAGGCAAGTATTTTTTTTATTTTTCATTAACACTATTATTCTAGTTCTACTTATAATACCTACACCCTTATACCCTTTACTATGACTAAATTATATAATATACCCACACACAGGCCATGCCTTTGTGGGATCTTTTTTGTATTTATATATATATTTTATTCATATTCTTTTGTATTTGATTTTATGTCATGTAATGCAAAATAATTTAAAATAAATAAAATTTTCAAAAAGGCACTTTGGATATTCGGATATTACCATTGCTGGTTTAAGTTATCACTTTTTATCACTCCTGAATAAACAGCCTTATAACGTTAATATTTTAAACTTGTACATATTTATTGCTTGTGATAGAATCACTACCGCCATCTGTGAAATTTTATGTGATGTGTTTAAAAATTCGTAAAATTATCTATCATATCTTTATAGATGCTAGTGCTTAAATTTTTTTATAAAGTTTTTTGTTTAAGAATTATGTTACATATTGATTAATGTAACAAATATTTTCTAAGTATCTATATATTATAAAACACGCAGTATAAAAAACCACCTGAAAGCAACTTACTCTAAATCAGCGGTTCTCATTTTTTGACGACGGAACACCTTTTAAATAGTAATACTCGAAGCAAGACCTGGTTTTATCTTCACTACTTAATTATTTCAATAAAAACCTTACGAAAATAGGTATATGCGAGTACACTTCTAACTTCTACAAAAGTATGCAAAAAAACACACAGTAAAAAATTAACAAAATATATAACGCTGTTGGATTCCATCATAAAATTGTTTCCATTTGTAAAATTAAAATACTGTTTTTTTTACCACTTGAGTTTATTTTATTATAACAACTAGTTTCGGAAGCTATGCTTCCATCTTCATGTCTGAATGTAAACTAGTTACATTTACACTTAGACCTGAAGATGAGAGCATAGCTTCCGAAACTAGTTGTCATAATAAAATTAATTCAAGTGGAAAAGAACAAGTGTTTTTTCTTTTACAATTTTATCATGTCTTACCAGAAAATGAATGCCAAAACAATTAATAGAATATTGGTTTTCATTTAATGGGAGGTATGCATATTTTTTTTAAATATCGGTGGAGCCAACGTTGAGATGTTCGGGAACTGCTGCTTCAAAAAGATCAACAACACTACAAAAATTACATACCTACCCACATATTAGCAATACTCATTTTCAACTTTTTGTGTCATAACTGTTCTGTTAAATAACAAATAATAATTAAATAAAAATAAAATCGTAATAAATGTATCAAGTGACAAATCTTTATAACCGTACCCTACCCGTGGTGCCAAAATAATATATCATTTTCGTTGCGAACCATTATTTTCCCGCCTACCGACGCTTTCATAAACTTATATGTTTTGATGCATTCCGTATTATTTTCATATTTATTAAGATATTTTCGGTATTTGAAAATTAAAAGATGTTACCACAAAGTTATTCCTGAAAAAATAATGAAATAATTTATTTTCATTTGGCCCGGGTCTTTACATATAGTCCTATGTTCAGACAACCCCGTTCGAAAAAGAAAAAAAAATCCTGTGTATTATTAATATTACTACATATTACATGCGTAATAAAAATATATTATTATTCAGTCTTTCTTTATACCTGCACGCCTCTGTTACGATATCGCTGACTCCTTTCAAAAACGTCATAAATCAAAAAACTTGATTTTTCAGGAGATCGTTTTTAAAGTTTAAAAATTAAACACAATGTATTAAATAAATATCAAGCCATTTATTGAACTTTTTACTGTGCAACAGAACCTTTTAGGTAAAACCTGAAGGTTTTTTCTCCATTTGAAAAATATATAGTATATTTTTAAAAAAATAACTAAATACCTTTTCTTCAAAATGCTAAAACAACATTTTCTGCACTGTAGCGGGTAAATATTAAGTGAAAATATGCTTCTTTTTCTGGGATATAGTACATTTTCTGGGCATTCCGAAAACATGCACAACTAAACATTTTCGATTTTTGATTTATGACGTTCTTGAAAGGAGTGAGCGATATGTGAGTCCATTTTTCTATGCGTATCGTCGTACCATTCTTTGAGGTGTACTTTTGCATTCTAGACTACATATTATTGCAAATGCAAGATGTTGTATAATATGATTCCTCTCGTCGATTCAAAATGAAATTCCCTATGAATGAACACTCACTTTGAAGGTGCAGACATTCTTTGGAACAGTAAAACGGTCTCATTCTTCCGCAGGAATATATTTTCCTTTCCGATAAAAATGGCAAATTCGTTTTGTGATGTTACACTGCAGTAAATCAATACTTTATTTTGTATTTTGAATATCCATACATATTTTTTAAGTTACTTGTTTTTTTGTTAACTTTACATACATGCGTAAACATACATACATACATTCATTTAAAAATTCATAAAAATAATCAACTTTTCTCTTGAGAGACCCACAAAGCCACCTTATGTGTCTTGTCGGTGGAGTTCTTTTTACATACGTTTTTTTTATTTATTTTTTATCATTTTTATCATAATATAAACAAAATAGTAATGGAAAAAATAAAACAACTTTACAATGTTCATAGTCAAAATAAATCTTGTAATTTACCCATTCCTTTATTTTGCCTTTGTTCCATATTTTATTTTGACCTCTTACCTCCGTCGGCAACAAATGAAAAATGGTCGGAACTATTCATATTATGCATAGTTCCGATCATTTTATATATTATAGTATTATATTATATTAAAGTGTTCTTCCATATTTATTGTTAACTCTTAGAATGATATTTTTCAAGGGATAAAAAAAAAATTGCACACTTAAATAATAACACAGTACAACCGTAACACGCAAAATAAGAAGAAGAAAAATAAAAGAAGAAAAAAATACTGCAAAAAGTTTACACCATTTTTTTTAATAGATTCTAGAATATCTGATGGTGAATTTCATAATATTTTAATTAAAATGAAATGTTAAAATACTACTTTCTTAATTAAAAACTCGTGGCATATAAATTAATTATGTATAGAAAATGAAATATCCATTTTTATTTTTCACCCACCTAGAGACAAAAAATACTCATTTTCACATCAGCGCCCTCCGGCCCCTAGGGCATTCAGAATTATAAGAGACACCCTTAGTGTCTTTTTTAATTGCATTTTAATAGGTATTTCATTAAGTTTTATAACATTTTCTTTAACGCCTTGAAAATACCGTTACTTTCATAATTTATTTTATTTATTTATTTAAACATATTGCATACATACATAAGTCGCATATATAATATCCCCATATTATTTTTTGACATCTCATCAAAGATGAAGAAGAATATGGAAGTCTGGGCGTTTACGGGGCTGACGACCGTCATAGGCTGGTTTAAGTGATCACTTTACACACGTGTAACATTCACCAATTCTACCCATTATTGACAACCACACCACTCAAATTCTTGGAAGTTCTATATATATGAACCAATTTAGAAACCTTGTTCTTGAATCACTAGAACTTCACTAGAGAAGTCTTTATGTGTAAACACATCATTATAGAAATATCTGCCAAATAAATAATTTTCAATGTAAAATGTGAAATTGAGTCACAAAATTTAATCAACGTACTTATCTTTTGAAATTTATTCAAAAGGGGAAACAATACAAATTTACAATAAAAGTTATCTACCTTCGCATTGACTATATTACTTCTTCCTGCTTTCAGACAGCCTTCTTATTCTATTTCTTTTTAATATTATGTAAAATACTTCCTGACAAAAATATCAGAAAGAAAAAATATTATATTTGGTTCGTTTACTGCCTAATTTATATTTATTACGCTGCGTAAAAAATAATTCTCTTTCAAAGAATAATATATTCTAACTAACTAACCATCACGCCGCTTCCCCGCAGGGGTAGGCAGAGATAACCGAATGCCACACCACTCTGTCTTTGCAAATATTCTTAGCCTCTTCCACATTCATGCATCTCCTCATACATACCCGAAGATCATTACGACTCCTGACCTGGCCGCTTGCAAGTATTTGACATACTTGATTGTGCCAAGTTTTCCTCGGTCTTCCTCTGCTCCTTTTTCCAACTACATTCGCCTCATAAATTTGTTTGATGGTGTTTGATTACGGTTACGAGAAACTTAGTCTTATTTCGTTGATACTAAAATATTTTTAGTTGAAATTATAAGAATGCTAGTAATAAAACAGCCACTGCACTCCACATACTTATTATTACTATTTTTGTTAAAACTTAAATGCGCTGAAGTAAAATATATTTTTTTCAAATATTGACGAAGTTAAAACAATTACTTTCTTCCAAAATTACTTCAGGGTGGGCCATCACACATCTTTTTTTTCATACATATTTTTTTTCCTGAATAATGATATTTTTATTATTTTTTTACAATAATAATAATAATAAAACTCTTATCCGCACCCCAATGGTGCATAGGGCACTGCGTCATATAAACGCAGTGTTATCTTGATCGTTTACATATGAAGGAAAGGTGATCAGCCCTCCGCTTCAGGTACCAGTCCAGGGTAGTATTGAATAAATATGACAGTAAAAAAATATTTTATATATATTTTACCCCTCTTGGGAATCGAACCCGGGACCTCTAGAACGGCAGCCGAGCGTGCTGACCATTACACTACGGAGGCGGACAAAATAGAATTTTAATTAAATTATTTTTTTTACAAAGACTTCGATTACCGTGTATCAAATTCCATTATCAATTATCTTCAAAACCTCAATAATTGACCTTTTTCATATCATCTTAGTAGTGTGCTCCCATAATATCCCCTAGTCTTCTGATTAAGTGATCCACTCAGTCTTGTAATCTTCCTGATTGGATTTCTCTATCACCCGTCCATTGCTCATCCCGGAGAGACCAGATGAAATTAATATTTCACGTAGTCACAGTTCGCATATTTTGGATAATACTTTGCGATATCCCCCCAGAACAAGGGGGCTCATTTATCAACCGTTATCTCTCATTGTGTAGAAACAAAAAATGCGATTAGTTCCCGGATCCGGCGTCGGCGGCGCTCCGCCGCAGATGGAACCGTTGTATCGACCTCGCCCAGGAATAAGAAATTCCGATAAATCATGTTGATCACGGGTGACCATCCCGCGACGCCCTTTCGTGCCGCCCGCGGCCATGTCGTGTAAATTTTCAGTTTTGCATGTTTTCGGTATGCCCAGAAAATGTTCTATATCCCAGCAAAAGCGGCATTTTTTAAACTTAATATTTACCCGCTACAGGGCAGAAGGTGTTGTTTTTGCATTTTGAAGAAAAGTTATTTTTAATAATTTTTTTAAGTATGCTTAAAATATTTCAAATGGAGAAAAAACATTCAGGTTTTACCTAAATATTTAATAAGTGACTTGATATTTATTTTTAACACATTTTATTATATTTTTAAACTTTAAAAACGATCTTCTGAAAAATCAAGTTTTTTTATTAATATATGACGTTGAAAGGAGTGGGCGATATGTTCTTTGACTGCCCTCTTTACGATTTGGGCGAATTTCTTCAAGACATTTCTGCAAAATACAATGCGTTCCTTAAGATATTTATATACTTTTGGTTAAATTTTCATAGAAAAATAATAAAATTATTTGAAAAAAATAAATGTTATATTTCCATAACTTTCAAATGCCCCTTCAAAATCACTCCCAAGCGAGTTAAGTCTGATAGAAATAAAAGTTTAAAAAAATCCGGTCACTGGTCAAAAAGTAATAAAATCTGCGTAGTTATTGTTTCATTATGTAACAAAGTTGTTATCCCTTTTTTAACTGAATTATTTTATCTACGCCCGCGCGCAATAATATAATATTTTATTACTTAGCATTTTATATTGAGATTCCCGAATATTTCACCCGCCAAACCCTCCGGGTTTCCATTCATTAGCCCTCATTACATCCCAGATAGTTTCGGCGCAAAAATGAACTCCGCATTCGCCATTTTCATTCGCCCTTGGACGCAGAGAGCTGGCGAAACGGTGGAAAGCCTCTTCATGGCTTGATAATAGAAAATAATACCGTTTGTCATTTTTAATGCCGCAATTATTATTCTCTCGTTCAAATTCTCGCCATTGTGCTGTAAACTTATTTTACGTTTTACATAAAACATCGTATTTAACTATTAATCGCACAATGGGCAAGGCAACGAGTAATTGTAAAATAAACTTATATTTCTCGATAACGACTTTGACGGCTTTTTAGACAGAGTGTTTTTCAATAATTGGTCCCATTTTAAGCGTAGCTGCATGGAAATTCGAATAGTTAAATTAATCTTAAAATCCTTATCAAATTTTATTTATTTTTATAATCAACCGTTTGATACATAAATTGTATAAATAAGCTATTAGAAGTGAAACAGGAATAATTATAGAAGTAAAGAGCAAAATTTAATGTGCTAGTAAGCATACTACAGCTACATTTGTCCATGATTCTAGAGCATATTTTTACTAGCAAGCATTTGAAAGCTATGTATTTTTTAGATGGTAATTCAAATAGTTAAATTAATATAAAATTTTAATTATTTTTAATAACTAACAGTTTGACTTATGAATTTTATTGATTATCAATAAGTAAGGGAAACAGTTATTAAAGAAGTATAGAGCAAAATTTATTTTTTTAAATATTTATTATTTTTTATTAGAAGGAAAAACAACAGTTTCAATACATGAAAAATCAGAATTCAAAAAAAATCTGTATATAACAAGAGAAATGAATTATTTCATATCTCTTGTTATATACAGATTTTTTTTCCTTATGGATGAGATAAAGAGAAAAGGAGATGACAGTGATAGGAAAAGAAGAAAAGGAGAGGACTGGGAATAGAATTTCCCTTTTCATTTTATAAAATTTCGAATAATTTTACTTTAAATTTATCTATTTAAAGCTAGTTACTTAGCTAAGCTTTTAGTTATTTAAAGCTAAATTTTTCCACGATTGTATAGCATATTTTTACTTGCAAGCATATGAAAGCTTTTTCTAATTTCCGGAGCCTCTCGTTAAACTCGTGTTACTTTCTACCCTGATACACGGATCCAAAGTAACAGTATTTTTTTTAAATTTTCAATCTCCGTTTTTATGCGCACATATGCAATAATGTTTACTTGGCAAGTGTATAGGCAGGGAGAAAGAGGCGCATTTTTACATAGGACCCTGATCTCCCCTTTCGGACAAACTCAAAGCAGTCGTACATCTACTACTCATTTTACTACTAACTATGTAGGTACTAAAAACATTAATTTCTTAAGACACTTTTTGTGTTTACACGTATTCTTTCATATACTTGGGTTCCTAATATAGTTATATTGAAATCAATTGAATATTTAATTTATATATTACTTAGTTAATACCACTGATTCTTAAAATCTATTATGACACGTATTTCGATGCATTCCGTATCACTTTCAAACACCAGATTAAAGAATTTAAGTCAAACTTAAATACTAAGTTACACTTAAATTAATAGTGGATAGATTTTACCCCAATGTGTTATTATTATTTTCATGTTATAATTTATACAGTAATACAATTTATGTTTACCTATTTCATTTAGTTTTTATCACTATTTAAGTATATCATGGTAAAAACAATTATATTTTCTTACTTATATTGTAGCATTCGTTAAAACCTTCACAAAATATTTATCTCGAAATGGAGGAGTGTAAAAAAAATCAATTGTAGTTGTCAAGTTTGTTTTAAATATTTCTGAATATTATTAAAAATATCACGCACATTTTCTTTGTACGAGTTAATTCTGTAGAATTCAAGATGTGGAAAATGTTGCTGCGCATTTTCTGTCATACGGCGATAAGTTTAGAATACTCCGCTTTCAACCCTAAAATACCAAGTTAGATAACAAGAACAATACCCCCAAGATGTTGGAGCATTAATTCCATTCGGGGTCCGTGGAGACGTAGGCAGCTTAACCCCCTTAATTCCCTTGGACATAACCTTTCAGGAACCTCTATGAGCTTTTACAAACAGTTCCATGTAATATTTTCAGTTATTAAACATTAATTTAGCCGGGTTTCCCAAAACCGTATTATATGACTAAAGCGTAACCCTAGTTTATTGCCTCCCTTATTTTCTGTTCCAATCGCTTTTCGAATTGTATCAAACTTCTGGGCTTTGGAAATTCTCCCGCCCCATAAAAATGTGATTTTGTGTTAAAATAATGTACGATTACAGTTTTTTTGTTGTTTATTAACCGAAGCGGTATTTACTTTATATGGACTTACTACCGATTCGATAAACTCTTTTGGGAACATTATAGTAGACGTTATATGCGATGTATTTGTATGTGTTTAACCACATTTGAGGATTCAAGTGGTCATATTTGACTGAAGCGCAATTTTACTGCAAAGCAATTAAAAAAAATTAAAGTATTGAAATTATTTTTATAGAATTTTGTAAATAAAATATATGTATATCTAAGTATATGTAGATTTATGTATATAATTTATTGATTCGGTATTAACTTTGTGGAATGACATGTTGTTTTTTTTTTCAAATTAAATACTTGAAATACCACTTTAATGAGTTTTATTTATATATACGACTAGTTTCGAAAACTTACAGATGTTTTTATCTTCTGGTACAAATTAAAACTAACGAACAAAAAATACATTTAGGGGTATATATAGGGTAAATAAATTTAGGGAAGGAATGGGGGGGGGGGTTGAGGAACAAGATTTTTTGTAAAAGAAAACATTGATAATAATGGTGACGTATTTTGAAACAGTATATTATTAAGTAACCCTTCCTCTTCCTATATTTATTGCCCTATATATATACCCCTAAATGAATTTTTTGTTCGTTAGTTTTAATTTGTAACAGAAGATGAAAACATCTATAAGTTTTCGAAACTAGTCGTACATATAAATAAAACTCATTGAAGTGGTATATTCAAGTGTTCAATTAAGAAAAAAAGATTTATGGAAATTAAAATGCTTTTAATATGCAAAATTTAGAATTTTACAACCTAACAACACTGATAAAAGATTTTAGAGTAACATCGCTTTCACATTAAGCATGTCGATATAATGCATATAATAAAATAACAACTGTTTAGTTTTTCTAAATATGTTTTATTTGACCAGTGACCGGGGATGACGTCCATAATGACCAGTCTAATGTCGGTAACGACGAAATCCTTCCACTGGTCAAATAAAATATGTGTGGAAAAAACTGTATGGTTGTTATTTTATTATATAAAATACAATTCCACCAAGAAATGTCAGAACAAAATTTTAATCTAATGTAATGCATTAAAACATTTTTCTACATTTAAAATGACCGGGGATGACGTCCATAATGACCAGTCTAATGTCGGTAACGACGAAATCCTTCCACTGGTCAAATAAAATATGTGTGGAAAAAACTGTATGGTTGTTATTTTATTATATAAAATACAATTCCACCAAGAAATGTCAGAACAAAATTTTAATCTAATATAATGCATTATAACATTTTTCTACGTTCAAAACGTTTATAAATACAAAATAGCTATCGCTGGATTCAAAGCGGTGTAGAATCAGAAAAGACGTATAAAAAGGTATTATTTAAGAAACAAAGGATTTCATAAATGAAATTAAAAATGTTGGAAAAGGATATTTATCTTTGCGGGCATGTATGTAGTCTAAGCGTACGAATAACCAATTTAGAGCCTTGCTTTTCCAGTTGCTATTTTGCGGAAAATGGGGACAAAAAATAATGGAAACATTTTTCCATTTCCAGGAAACGTGTTGGATGGATGGGTCGTTCCATTTAAGCGCTGCATAGCATCATGTGTAGTAAGACAACAAAAATACACGTTTTATACAGGGTGTTTGGGAAGGGTGTATCGTGTTAGAAAATGAAATAATAAAAAAAAACAATGGTACAATTTATTTTCATTAGTATGATAAAACAACAAACATATAGCTTTTCCCACTTTTTTATTTTACCAGTGGCTGGGTTTCGTCTTTACCGACACCATATGGCTGGTAGTATTTTAACAAATTTATAAGGCTTATGCAGAGGAAGACCGAAGAAAACTTGGCACGATCAGATTAGGCAAATATTTGAAAGCGGCGGGTCGAAATAATCGGCGGGTATATATGACGAGATAAACGAATGTGGAAGAGGCGATGATTGATTTCAAAGACAGAGTGGTATGGCGTTCTATTCTCTCTGCCTACCATTACCGGATGTCATTCAAATACCTAATTACAGTATGCGAATGGCAACCGTCATGCTGCTGAAACTCGTCAAATATTGATAGAAGATCTCGTATACTAATACTAATGAAAATAAACTAACCAACTAACTAACCATCACGCCGCTTCTCCGCAGGGGCAGGCAGAGAAAATAGAACGCCACACCAATCTGTATTTTCACACAATCTTCGCCTCTTCCACATTCATACATCTTTTCATCCATACACGCCGATTATTCCGACTCCTGACCTGACCTCTTTCAAGCATCGATCGAGTTACTACATTAATTTAAAAATATAATACGACATCCGCCCCCGTGATCTTCGTATTGGGAGACGTTTTAATTAAAAGTATAATAAATTAATTTTATGTCGACTTTTGTGGTTATCCATTCGGGGCACGACTTTAATACACTTTGTTCTGGACTTTTAATCAGATGAATCCGGAGATCGCTCTCAATTTACGTAATACATTACATTGTTTTTGTCCTCTGGAGCCTGCTTTGCTCCGGTTGGAGCTATTGGAATCCGTTTCGGCTCCCAATTTATAGCAATTTATAACAAACATAAACCAATTCATTCTCGTTAAAATTTAGGGGTGGATTTGACAAATTGAATTTTACCTTATATAATGCACCGCACGTTTTTTTCCTTTTTAAATTAATGACTATACATGTAGAATAATATTTGTAATATTTCCTATGTACGTGTTCTTTAAACCTACAAAAATAATACCCTGAGTCAAGCATTCAGGACTAATATGTTATTAAATTAAAACCAATATTTTTAGCTTTTCCACTTTATTTTTATTTGACCAGCGACCGGGTTTCGTCGTTACCGACATCATCAGACTGGTCTGATGTCAAGACCAGTCTGATGATGTCGGTAACGACGAAACCCGGTCGCTGGTCAAATAAAAATAAATTGGAAAAGCTAAAAATATTGGTTTTTATCTAATAACATATTAAAAATGCAATTCCATCACGAAGTGTCAGTGGATAATATAAATCTATTATTCAGGACTAAAGTCTAAATCTACCAGTTTGTATAATATAACATACAAAGCAACATAAAAAATGGACATGTACTTAAAAACACACATCTACTCGTACACAAGTATATATGTTTGTTTGTAAAACTAACTAACCATCACGTCGTTCCCCGAAGGGGAAGGCAGAGAATAGAATGCCTCGCCAGTCTGTCTTTGCAAATAATCTTCGCTTTTTCCACATTCATGCAACTCTTCGTACATACTCGCCGATTATTCCGATTCCTGACGTGACCGCTTTCAATTATTTGACGTACTTGATCATACCATGTTGAATATACACATTTTTTATATACAATATGTATATATATATATATATATATATATATATATATATATATATATATATATATATATATATATATATATATATATATATATATATTGTATATATATATATATATATATATATATATATATATATATATATATATATATATATATATATATATATTGTATATATATATATATATATATATATATATATATATATATATATATTGTATATATATATATATATATATATATATATATATATATATATATATATATATATATATATATATATATATATATATATATATAGAAAAAAATACCGGAATTGACCTAAATAGATTTCTCATCAGATTCGAAGTTTTCTTATTATTTCATTTGAGAAAGAAAGCATGTTAGTTTCACGTTACTTAGTTTCCTTTACACAACTGATCTTAGGATTTATTTGGCTTTATCTTTTCATGTAAAAGTTTGAGACCTAAAAATAAGCTTGTGAAGGTTTATTCAACTGTTATATGGACCGTATTGAAATCGACGGCCAACAAATATCCTACTTTATATCTCTCCGGGTCACTGGGCGCTGAAAAACATTTTCGGATATGCGATCCAATATTCAATATTTCATGGCTTTAGGCTTTGCCTAAATAAATCGATACATATTACATATCGCTCACTCCTTTCAAGAACGTCATAAATCAAAAATCGTCAATTTTCAGTTGTGCATGTTTTCGGAATGCCCAGAAAATGTACTATATCCCAGCAAAAGCGGCATATTTTAAACTTAATATTACCCGCTACAGGGTAGAAAATGTTGTTCTTGCATTTTGAAGAAAATGTATTGTTTAATTAATTTTTCAAAAATACTAAATATTCTCAAATGGAGAAAAAACATTCAGGTTTTACCTAAAAAGATCTGTTGCACAGTAAAAAGTTTAATAAGTGGCTTGATATTTATTTTTAATACATTGTGTTATATTTTTAAACTTTAAAAACGTTCTCCTGAAAAATCATGTTTTTTATTTATGACGTTCTTGAAAAGAGTGAGCGATATTTGTATTCTTATAATGAAATTAATGTAATACATTTGACAAATCTCGTTTCTTGTTTGATAATAATGTTGAGAGGGTTGCTACTTATCTATTTTAAAATTCGTCATTTCCCTGTTCATACCTTTTAATACCTCTATTTAACAGACGCCGTGGCGTAGTTGGATAGGCGCTCGACTGTGAAACTGGCGACGAGGGTTTATTCCCGCCAATTGCAAAATTAATTCAAGAAAGGTTTATTTTCAATTGGTCTGGGTGTTTGTGATGTATTTTTCACATTTACCTTCCCTATCATTACTATCCTACCTGCAGACAAGCATCTAAAATGGACGCTTTGCGGGTTATTCCTTTTTAATTAAAAATAAAATAAAATTAAAATTTATTGTGATACCGTAGAACGGGGCTACTTGAACTTTGATGTGTTACTTGAGCCCAGTACAAAAAAATATTTAGGTCTCTATTTGGTCTACAATAATGAACGTATAAGTGTCACCTGTCAGGAAAACAATGAATCATGTCGATCCGTTCATTATTGTAGACCAAATACAGTTTTAAATATTTTTTGTACTGGGCTCAAGTAACACATCAAAGTTCAAGTAGCCCCGTTCTACGGTAGGGGAGAGTGCCCATGAGTGGGACAGAGGATGAATGGGACAATCGTCCTCCAGCCCAAACTATTGTTACAAAAAAAATTAAAAATTACCCAACATGAACGCTACAATATAAGACAGATTAATCTTTAAACCTCAGTTCTCGACTGACAGTGAAGCGAGTAAGACGTGTTACAATTTTTTTGCGTCAAAAAGTAAATTATATACTGCAATTTGATTTTGTTTGTAGATATAGGTTTTGATAAGTGCTGCAATTGATATATACAATTATTTAAGTTGGTTCTCTCAGGATATTATAAAGTACGGTTCATCAAATTTACTTTAGTATAAATGTATCGATTTATCTATTTTTGTAAAAATCACGCATTTCCTTGAATGGGACGCGCGCAGTGATCATGAATGGGACGGTCCCACTCAAGGGAAAATTGTCCCATTCATGGCGAATACTTTTAATTTATATTAAAAATCGTTTGTACTCGTTTGTATTACACGCATTGTAAACATTATATTGTTTTTAGGTTATAATGCTAAAAACACGCCATAGTTCACCAACCATCAATCACCAACGTTCTAATTGAAGCTGCTGTAGAAGATGTTTTAAATAAAAGCAAAATATTAGGTCGGTTGCAAAGACATATGCAATAGGAAAATCTTCTCTTTATAGACATGTCAAACAAGTAAAGGCTGATAGGAAATAAAAGCGCCTATCAGCGGAAGCTAAACTGTCAGTGCATAACGGAGTCCTGGTTCTAACTCTAATGTATGGAAGTGAAACATGGAGTTGGCAAAATAAGGATGAAAGTAGACTGAATGCAGTCGAAATGCGATCTCTCAGAAGAATGTGCGACAAACGATGTATGATAGATGTACGAATAGTGAAATAAGGAAGGAATGCAAAGCTGAGATAAGCATAATCGATAAAATTAAAAAAAATGTGTTGAGATGGTTTGAACATGTAGAACGAATGAGTTAGGATAGAACGGTTAATTAAATTTACTAGGCGAATGTTATTGGAAAAAGGAGCAGAGGAAGACCGAGAAAAACATGGCACGATCAGGTAAGCCAAATAGTTGAAAGTGGTCAGGTTAGGAGTCGTAACAATCGGCGAGTATGAATGAGGAGATGCATGAACGTGGAAGATGCGAAATGAATGTTTGCAAAGACAGAGTGGTGTGGCGTTCTATTCTTTCTACCTATCCCTGCGGGGAAGCGGCGTGATCATAAGTTAGTTTTTTTAATTACTCAGTTTATTCTGAAGCGAGAAGAAATACTTTCCACGTATTTAAATTCAGCTGGAAGAATATGTTCTACAGTACAGAAATAAATCAGTAAGGGGAAATCAAGTATAATATCTGACACTTCAGAAAAGGACAAGTTTTTGAAAATACAATTATTGAAGAATGGAAAATGAAAACCTACAGATAGACCAAAAAATAAGCCTAACGCTAAAAGAGTTTTAAAAAAACTCAGTTTTCAACAAAATATTTCAATGAGTGATGACAGAGATCAGTTCAGATAAATCAGTTGAAATAGAAGGTGTATCACTGACAAAAACAAAAGGAAAGGAGGATAATAAGTGTCACATATGTGAAGGAGAATATCAATATAGTTTTATGCAATGGCTTAAATGTAAATTTCGTGGCCCATGAAAATTGTGGAATATTAAGATATCTGAACTTTTTTTGCCAAAAATGTTGCGAAAATGTTTAATAAAATTTCTTTCACATGTGTCTACGTATTATACGAAAGTGTCTACAGATGATTTTTGTTTTAAAATATAATTATTCCATCAATCTAGCATTTTAATTAATGTCCCATTCATGGTATACTGGTGTCCCTCTCATGGGAGGGTGTTTATGAATGGGACATTTTAGGACATTATTTGAAATCGATTTTTCAGGCAGTTAGGTTATTTTTTTTAGAAAACAAAGTATTGCATTTTTGTAGCTAAAAGATTGAATAAAGAGAAACCACGTTTACTTTTTGTGATTTATTTTACAGAGAAGAACTAGAGAGGCAAAATCAAAAACGTCCCATCCATGGGCACTCTCCCCTACGTGTTTCGATGCACTACATATCTTTAGCGTTGTTAGATTATGATGTTAAGAGGGTCGAAACACGTGTTCTCTAAAACGTTTGTAAATGTTGAATTAAAACGAATAAATATATAATCCTGAATAATAATGTTCGATTTTATCTATTACCGGAATCATCGTGTTATTACTGCGCTATTCGATTATTATAGCGTGACAAGAAGACATCGTGCGGTGTGTTCCTCGTAAAAGAGGTCGTTCAATATGTATAAACGTATTATGCTCTTAATGGCCTGACTGAAATGAGAAGTATGAGGGAATATCAGCGGAAATTCATTCTCCCCTACGCCGGGAAAATGCGCTCTTCGCGAACAAACATTTATTAGATTTCCCGCGGTCTACGCCGAGTGAGGAATATTCCCTTTCTATGATATTTGCGCCGCAGTGGTCCTCAACCTTTCGGATGGACTACTGAAATACGTAATCTTCCGCGCAGCTATCAAAACGCAGTAATTACTCGTAATTTGTATTTGAAAGGGACACCTAAAGAGCTCTTTAACTAAGTGTATGATATTGAATTTTTATTGGTAGAATGCACAACAAAAAAAATATATTTCAAAGTAAAAGCTAAATATGATACTTAATTCATAAATCTAAAAGGTTTTTTTCTGGCACTTACTATAGGATTAACATATTTTATGATGAATTTAATAGGGATGAACAAAAATTATTAATAATTTAAGGAGTTACAAATATTTTTAATATCTAAAGCATGTACTGTGCACCTCAACCTTTAAGTGCATGTTGGTAGTCGTGTCGATCAAAGACGCATGTAAAACACATTTTATGTAGTTTTATCAACTGTATGATTAGTGCTATGGTAGTGACATGTATTGTTTGCATGCTGGTGTAGTGATTGTCCTGAGAAAAAGACGGGGACGTCTCGAAACCGGTAGACGAAAATCTGGAATATACTAATATTACTTACATTTTGGTTAAGAAAAAAAATAAAAATGTAATAAAATAAGGATTTTAACATGTGTGCTCAGCACGGAAGAAAGATAACGTATTGAATTTAAAAAAGATACAACATGTAAAATATAGGTAAGTAACTAAGTGTTACCTTTTTTTAACTTTTACACCATGAACGCAAAACACCACACGCCATACATGGTTTAAAAATTAGAGGCGTTTTATTAAAAGATCCTCTTGCGACCCTGCTGATATTAAGTATTCCGAATTATAAATAGCACTATTAGGATCCCAATAATAAATTGGAAAAGAACCCATAAAGACTGACATTAAAAAATGGACGAAAAAAAGAAAAAGTTGACAACCACTGCCATGTAAATTTCTCCCCGTTTTTTTATTCATACTTTGACTTGGTCCGCTATATCGATGGTGGAAAGCGAAAAACTCGAAGCGACACAGGTATAAATTATTTTTGCAATCTCAATCGGTTTCTTTTTTCACAAAAAAAGTATCTAGTTTCCATCTTGCTAATAGCTTAGCTAATGATGTTACGTATTCACAATTTGAGTCAGAACCTGTGTCCTGCTGTTATTTTAAGAATTTTCCTTTTCAACCAACTGTTTTGCTTTCAAAATACGGAAAGACACTTGAGACTCTTTGTAAGTTATGATTCTTTCGGTAAGTTAATACTGTACAATATAAAATGTATAAATGACACTTTGCCCCTTCTCGTTTTTTGGTATCGATATAATAGTATACCATTCCCGTTCTCGTACCAGGATGTGTAGACCTACCTGAAGATCAATATAAATGTTTTGCCATGTTTTTGTTTTACAAAATTTTGATTGAAAACGTAACCATGGAGACGAACGCAAACATCGATTTTTTAATAGATTTATATTATCCACTGACACTTCGTGATGGAATTGCATTTTTAATTTATTATTAGATTAAAACCAATATTTTTAGCTTTTCCACTTTTTTATTTGACCAGCGACCGGGTTTCGTCGTTACCGACATCATCAGACTGGTGATGTCGGTAACCAGCGACCGGGTTTCGCCGTTACCAGCGACCGGTTGACCAGCGACCGGGTTTCGTCGTTACCGACATCACCAGTCTGATGATGTCGGTAACGACGAAACCCGGTCGCTGGTCAAATAAAAAAGTGGAAAAGCTAAAAATATTGGTTTTAATCTAATAATAAAATTTTTAAAAAAATGCAAACATCGATGTTTGTTGAAAATTATTCACAAGCTCTTCCTGGCTTCATCCCAACTTATCGGCTTTTTAGACTGCTGTGGTCAGCTCTCCTCGTCTTAAGGCCTCAGGTCCTTCTATCATATACAACGTCACCTAGGTCATGCCTTCTAAATCTTGCTATTTTTCTGTAGCATCCATGAATGTTTCGGTCTTCCTCTTAATGTCTTACGAGGAAAATCCATGGCAATCGCCTCGTTTACAATATGTCGATAATGTAATACTCAAAATCAAACACCTACCACGTTTTTAAAAAAATACCGCTAGCATTATGAAAAGTAAAAAATATTTCAAATATGTTTATTTGGCTTAATTTTTTTTATCATAGTTTTAAGCCCAAAAAAACTCTAATTCGGTTATAATACAATATATTTTATAAATTCACAGAATTCTTTTCAACCATTTAATTGAACTTTTGTCAAATTTATATGAATTGACATTATCACTTTTAACAATACTCTCTATATGTTAACAGTCCGATATGACAATTGCCGCTATCTGTAATATTGTATCATCATTTATTTATCATGTTATAATGACGGAGAACCATATTGAAAATGTTATCCGAGTGAAGAATGTATATCAATTTTACCATCTACAAAAATATTCTTGTCTTAATTTATTTCATTCCACATTTCTGTGTAATGCTTTTGTGTTCCGATTATATCTTCTTATGAAAGCACCATTCAGCCAAAGAAACTAAGAAATATCGATGATTGATTTTCTTTATATTTCGGAATACTCTCATGATACAACTCTCGCATCCGCTGGAACGAGCCGTGCTCCTTGTATCGAAATGTGTGTTTTTATTATACCCTTCTTATTTGTGTATTTCTTACTGTGTGTTCCTCCGAAACCACGCCATTTTCTTCATCCAGCGTTCAAAATTCTTATTTTGTTTGCGCGGGAAAATAAAAAATAGAAATACGTTCTAACTTCGGCATTTCCTGGCGGGAAAATCCGCTTTGGCGTATAAATATTCCCCGGTCTCGAACTTCATTTAATTTTCTTGCACATTTTGTTTGTTTTGGATTCACTCCTCGTTCTCTTGACTTGTCTTTTTCTGTTTATTAAAGTTTTCGCTTCCGGGACAATATTTTTTCGTTATTTTAACCGTTATTCACGACCTCACTAACGCAAAACACGTTACGGATCCCTCGAAATTGTATTTTTTAAGTGTTCGAACTTCGTGTTCCAATTTTCATTCAACGATTTGAAAATTGCCCTGTTTTTATTTTGTGTATCCGACCCTTAACTTTTATGTTAAAAATTCTCTTTTTAAGTATTATTTTTTACACGAAACTTACATTTCTTTGAAGCTTATTTTTTTATTTGAAATTGCCAACTACACATATATGTAGCTAGGAATTGCCAACTACACATATATGTAGTGTGCACTAATTAACTTTATTAGATTAAAAGTCGTTAAATTACAAAAATCGATTATTTCTTAAGAATTCATTACGTTTTCATTAATTCAGCATTTAATTTTTGGTATTATCCATCCATTTTTAATTGAAATTTTACTTGTTAAAACCACTATTTCTTCAAACGTATTATGACACATGTTTTGATGCATTCAGCAACATTATCAAAAACCGTATAATTCTGAATGCATCAAAACATGTGCTAGAATAGATTTTCAGAAATAGTGGTATTTCCCATGTTAAATTTAAATAAAATAGTATTTTTTTTCAGTTTTTTTCTGTTCAATCGCCGTTGTCTAAAAAGACACGAGAAAACAAAAAATATTATATTTATGATCTGAAATAAAGTGATATCTACTTGAATCACATTATTTATTTGCCCAAGCTATCGTGGCATTGTTTTTCTTTTCTTCGTTTCCATAATAAATATGTATTTCACATTTTTTGAACGATAATAGATCAAACCAGAATGTCGTTTGTCTCGCGATATTTTTTTCCATAACTCGATCCGAGAATCAGCCGAGATCAAAAAAGGCGAGCCACGTCTTTCCGGGCGCTTTTTATTTTAACTTTTCTTATTTAGCGAATCGCGTAGAATGACGCCGGTCGTAAATAATGTAAATCTGATGACGCCCCTCTGCCGGGACATTTTTTCATCGCTGGTAAACGACTGCGAGCAAAAGGCTGAGTAATGGCGGGAAAGAAAAGGATTTGGGCGGGAGAAAAAAAAAACGGTTTTCTTCTGCCGCCATTCATCAGACGGCCGGCTGCGACACGGCTGTTCCGCTCCATTGGGCGGCGCTCTGTACACCGGACACAATGAAACAATGAGCATTATAATATTGTGCTGTGTACTACGACCGGCGACCTTGCGCAATATCTTCCACACCAAGTTTCCTCCGAGTCATTAATTATAGATTATATAATATACGTTGAGCACTATTCTGTGATCCTGATAAATGTTTGACCTTGTAACATTAAATCCACGCAATAAAAAAGACATTTACCGGTATCACAATTTCATTTATTCTACCCTATTTAATTGAGTGGCATAGTTTTTACAATATTTATTCCCTGTATTTATTGATTTGGCGTTTAATTTGTAGAACTCCATTGTATTAATTTTTAAATCAAACACAGATTTTTGGAGTCTACTAAGTTGTATTTCATTAAAAAAAACACATAAAAATTAATATAGTGACAATTGTTTCGCCTAGTTATGGCATTTTCAAACGAATGAAACGAACATTCTTTTAAAAATGCCATAGTTAGGTGAAACAGTTGTCAAAATATTAATTTTGATGTGTTTTTCAATAAAATACAATTTAGTAGACTCAAGAAATCTGTGTTTGATTAAAAAAATCAATGCATAATTTTTTCCCTGTGTTACCTTATCCTTACTGCCCGAAACCAGTGTTCCTTTTTTTGAGATATCGTTTCGGTATGTTACAATAGTATGCGCATATGATGAGAATGGAACTATCCAAACTCCCCCACATTGCATTGCACGGCCAATTCCAAGGTAGACCACTCGCAAGCAGACTACTACAGTAATGGATTGACAGCTGGGAATCGACATCGCAGAAGGCTATCCCCCTTAAAAACTATCAAGACCTACATCAAGAAGAATAAGAATACTTATTTCGTACTTTTTTATAAAAATGTTAATAGTATTAAATTAGTAAATGTTAGTATAAAACCATTTACCAAGATTTTTGTGTACCGGTTTCAAGGCGTACCCGTCTCTTCGTCAGGACAATCACTACAACAGCATGCAAACAATACTTCACGTCACTACCATAGCATTAATCACACACTTACAACTACATAAAATTTATGTTTTGTTTTGACATTTCTTGGTGGGATTGCATTTACAGAATCAAATAACAACTAAGTATGTAGTTTTTGAATGTTATTTGACCAGCAACCGGCTTACGTCGTAACCGACATCCACCAGTCTGATGATGTCAATTACGTTGAAACCCGGTTGCTGGTAAAATAAAATTAACGTAGAAAAAACTACACGCTTAGTTGTTATTTTATACTATATAAAATGTTAATCATATGCGATTTTGGTCGACCCGAGGACCAACATGCACTAAGGATTTCAGAACAAAATGCACTAAAGGCCGAGGTCTGACATGCCCTAGGGATGTGATTAGTGAGGCGTATCTTCAAAATTTCCAGTAAAATATCTGGCTCAGCGCATAATGGGCGTTTGTCCACTAAACGGGATTTCACCGTCCGGCAGTCCGGTTTTGAAAAATGAAAACGACTCAGACAGTTTAGCGTGATCGAATTTACGCGCAACGTGTTCACCCACCGATCAAGAGCTCCAATCCAAAGAAAGATGGACAAAAACACAAGCCAATCGTCGTTTTAAAACGCCATCTGACGTGCCGGACGGTAAAATTACACGCAATTACACGGAATTCCGGGTAGTGGACAAGCGCCCAATGGGTCTACAACTGTTTTTCTTTGTTAATTTCTACGGCTCCTCTATTCTATCCCAAAGTCTTCCGATTTACTTTGAATGTCCTAAGTTGGCCATGCGAGTTAATTACCGTGTTCGCGTATTCACACAGTGTGTAGTCTTCGTATTATACTACAAACTACAACTCTCCCCAGGGAATGTCTATTGTCTACTTTAATTTTCCAACCACATTGCCGCAGTCAAACATTGGTGGGGGATAATTATCTTGCTCGTCCACGATTTATGGGGTATTATGGTTTTTGTACATTTCCTTATCAGAATAAATAGCCTTTGTATTGAAGAACCTGGCTAGATTGGCTATTGAACGTTTAAGGGTGTTTTCGACAGAAACCTCTCTAAAAGTTATGTATCCAAGCATAAACGCCTGGTTTCTGTTAAGACACCTAAAATATAACTTGATATATCGTTTTTAGGGAAAATATCCACTGTTGAATTCAAAAATAAAAATCAATAATCATGTAGTCAAATTGAAAATAAATGCTATATTTTGAGTGTCAACAAATCTTTTTTCACAAATCTAGGTTTGTCTACTTGTCTAGAAGTTATTTATATTGACATCTTCTTTTTTCTTTATTAACGGCCGCAGCCAATTTGTACATAAATATATAACATGTTTATAAAATAATCATCTTAACATTGAATACAAAGAATTTTGATGTCTGGGTATTTACGCACAGTAGGTTTTTGTGTGTGTGTTCCACTTTATGTATGCGCGCGCGGCTTCATACTGTTTTTGGGTGATTCCATTAGTTGTTATTTGGGGTTGCCACGCAATGTATTATAAAAATAACATTTAAGATTTTTTACGGAGTCTATGGAAGTTTTTGGTAAAGGAATGTAATTAAGTATTTTAATGTTTTAGAATTTAATAAACCCTGATGATGACAAGGTTCTTGTCGAAACCGGTAGGTTTAAAAGTGTACTTATAATAAAAAAGTGGTTAAAACAAAGTTGTTAAATTTTATAAAGTTTATAAAATGTGCCACTAAGTATTTGCGAAAAACATTAAAGAAATAAGTTCTAAGTGATCACTTTATACACGTGTAACATTCACCATTCTGCCCATTATTCAAAATTTGCATTGCATATATTTTTTTAATGTTGTATATAAGTATATGCAGTATAATAATAAGTTTATTTGGAATTGACAGAAGGAACTGTCACATAACAACTGCGACATTGGTAAGTATTCTTTCAAACTATTTCACATATTAGGGACCTAGTATATTATTTCAAGTTATGTATTTAAATGTCGTCTGGGTATTTACTGGGCTTGTGACCTGTCCTAGGGGTAGGACACGTAAAATATATTGGCGAAAGAAGTCTGATCATATTCTATTATATATGTATTTCACTGACTTTTCACTGAAAATCGTAGATTCAAATTTATTTTTATTAATTTCTGAAACGCACTAAATTACGTTTTTGAAATACCAATACCTTTTAAACGTTTAATCTTCGAATGAATTAATCGAGGATAATATAGTTCCAGTTTTATTTTATTAAGAGCTTTTAATTTTTGTCCAACTCAATGCCATTTGTATTGGAATACAATTTGGTTAGCTAAATTCTATAACTAAATTTATCTCCCCGAACTCCTCGTTGAAACTCGAAACGTTATTACAGAAAGTTTTATTGGTTGCAGTCTTCCGACACGGATTTAATGCAACCGTTTGGAAGTTTACAATACGATAATAATGATTATTAGCCTCGAGAATTTGTGTCTCTTCGTCATAAGTAAACCATCCGAATATCATACTTATTTATTTAGAAAATAGGTACCATAAATGAATATCTATTCAGTTTACGTACCCTAAATTGATTAATTTGTGTTATTATAAGTCCTTCTGTTTTCACCGATTTTTTCCTAGATATGTACAGTATCGATCAGATTAATTGAAACAAAACTTTTTTATTGTATTTTTGTAAAAATCTTTCTAAAATCTTTTATTAATTAGTTGTATCACAAATTAATATTTAATATGATCTCGTTTGGGCTGAATAAAAGATTTTACTCATCTTGGCATCTATTAAATAAGGTTTTGGCACGTAGATGGCATTTTTTCGTCTCGAAACCATACCTGAATTATGGACAAAATGAGCTTTTCCACCGTAGTGCAATCAATTTTGGAGAGCCGATTCATACAGATTGCCGAAAGATTTTTAATTAGGTGTATGTCTGTCAAAATTCTTGACCAATCCATCACAGTTCATTGTTTTTGTGTGAAAATTTATATATTTTTTGGATTTGTAGCACGGGTTTAAATCCTGTTGAAATATTTCATTACCATTTGACCTTTGTTTTTGTATCTCTGGTAGTATCTTTTCCAGTAGAATTGGGTGATACTTTTCGTTATTCATTATCTCAGTCACTGAAAGAAGCAGCTCTGGTCCATAATACGAGGTCCCCCAAAACATTTTTTATAGGGTGTTGAAAATACAAAAAAAAGTGTTGTCCAATAAATCTGTTCGATTCTGTATATCCGTGGGTTTTATTATGAAACATCTTTTTCCCATGCGATGATGATATTTTTTTTAAATGCATATCAATATATTGTAAAATCACATTTTCAAATGGTAAAGTGAGTCGGACAAATGGTTTAACAAATATGTCACAATTGATGCTCAATATAAGTTATAAAAATGCGTGTGCTGCCAGAACATTTTCAGTCTGGGATCTGCTTTCTAAGTGAGAGAACGATTCCCGTAACCCTATGTTCCCTAAATTATAAACCTGTTATCTCAATTGATTTGACCTACATACTCGTATTTAACGTACGTCAATCAATAATTTGATGATGAGATCAAGTAATCAACATTTTACGGTAATTAAGATATGTATAAGGACACAAAGCTTTATCCTGTATGCCCTTGAGGTAGTATTTTACGAAAATGACGCTATATATGTAAATAATCCTAATTTATTATTACTATTATTATTACGGTCGAACTATCCTCTTATTCAAATCCTTATTACTCTTATTCAAAAGATACATATCTCTCACACACCTAAATTTATAAAATAATATGTACTCTAAAATAAATGTTATATTTTTGTGTTTATATTCTTGTCCGCCTCCGTAGTGTAATGGTCAGCACGCTCGGCTACCGTTCTGGAGGTCCCGGGATCGATTCCCAAGGGGGGTAAAATAAATATAAGTGATTTATTCACTGTAATATTTATTCAATACTACCATGGACTGGTACCTGAAGCGGAGGGCTGATCACCTTTCCTTCATGTGTAAACGATCAAGATAAAACTGCGTTTATATGACGCAGTGCCCTATGCACCATTGGGGTGCGGATAAGGGTTTTATTATTTTTATTATTATTATTTATATCATAATGGATAAGTGTGCTGAATCACAATAGACCTAATATGGACGCTATGGCATAAGGGATGCCTTGGCACAGCGTCAAGATCCCTTGACCCCCAAAGGAAAAAAAAGTGTGGTGAATTCTTATATTCCATTTCACCCAATTTGTAATGTTGAACACTTTTTAATTGAAATGTGTTTTAACGTAATTGATTTCGAAATGAGTTCACTTTATTTTCATGGGTCATAATATAAACTGTCTAGACCAGAGCATCTCAACCTTTTTGGGCCCATTGCCTTATGGGATATGTTGTGCTTTTCTGTTGGCCCACTTACAGAGTGTACGTCGTATCACTTATTGTTTTACAATATCTTTCTGATCCTTTTTTACCCCTCTTTGTAATCCAGCAACACACAAAAACTTTAATTATCGCCTAAAATCATTGTAAATCGCCCACTAAAACGTTCTACTCTTGATCGCCCCCCAAACGACGTCAGTCGTCCACTGGGGGACGATTTTGGCCACGTTGGGAATCACTGGTCTCGACCCTTTTACGCCTAAGCAGTTACGAACTAACGAAACAACCAACTTCCAAGTTTTCAAAGTCCATCGAATGTGGTAAATATTTAAGTGGGTTCTCATACATCTTTCATGCGGCTCGAAGCGTGTTACCGATAAATATGTCTGATGATTTTACTAGCGGAAGTAAGTTTTCATTCGGAATTTATAATCCTCTACTCGAATGTACCATCACGCCATATCCCCTAGCAGGGGTGAGTCGAAATCGTCTAGGGTTATTACCACAGTCAGTTAAAATGATTGCTTATGCACAGTTTAAGCTTCACTTATGATTTTGACACTGCGTAAAAGTAAAGTATTTTGGTATCACGCTACTAAAAATCTATTAATCAAAATAATAAATAAAGAATATCTCAGTGTTTTTATATTTGTATGTGTGTATAAAAAAGTAATCAATAATGAGTACGAAAATAAAAAAAAACCGACATCTTGAAGTATAAAATATCTTGTTTGTGCATGCCAACAAAAATATATCGTCTTTCATTATTTCTCGTCTACTGAATAAATATTTCATTTTACTTAAATGTACGAGTTATGCACAAGTTCGTGAAAAACGTATTAATTATAGCTCTTTTTGTGTTAGCATATCTGGCCAGTCACTTGGTTGCATATGTGTACAATCAAATGTCATGCCACCCTTTACCCCCGTCCTTTGACGAATGTTATCAATACAATATTACGGTTTCCAAGGAATTCAGTATACACAATGCTAATGTATACAATGTACATATATAAACCGTTCGCTATGTCACGGAATGTTCGGGAATTACTTCCCGTAATGTTGGGAATACCTAGAAGCAGTAAATAGAACCGCGATCACTTTGAAATATTGCATTTAGCAATCATTTCTCAACCCTACCCGTATTTAATTTTCATTATTTATCGTGTTACGTTTTCTATTTTTTATTATGAGGTCTAGGGATCCTGCATCCCTTTTGTCAATGCGACCATATTAAGACTTGTGACCTCCCTCTGTTTCATAGCTCACTTTCAAGACCTACGTGTGTCATGTAGCTCACGACCTGTCTTGGTGGTAGGAGCTTCACCTTCTCGGAATCTAGAAGTGGTCTGCAAGGATGTGACTTCGATTGCGAGCGAGTGCGTCATGGTTATAGAAAATGTGGATTGGTGTTTCGTTATCCTCCATACAAAATTTGCAGACTGGGGAATCATATAGTCCGATTTTTGACACGTGCTTCCTCAGTCTGTAGTGTCCTGTCAAGGTTCTGGTTAGGATCCTTATTTGTTTCTCGTTATGCTTTAGAGCTTCTGTGGTGAATTTTCGCGAGTACCCCGTGATTGGTTCCTTCGCGTGTTTCAGTCCTATGCTCTTGGACCAGATTTCTTAAGATTTTTACATATTTGTACACCATATGCAAAAATAATATTACATCTTTTAATCTTTTAATCTTTAGTTAAACAAGTTTTAATCTTTACGTATGTGCGTCGGTAAACCCATTATTATCAATGACTGCAGATAGCTCGATTAATATGTCTCTGTGAGAACGTCTATAATATTCATATTAATAATATCTTGATAACAATCCCTCAATGGATTAATCCAGTATGTTCATTAAGTACTTATACAGATTTGAACAGATACTCAAATTATTTTTCACGAAAATCGTTTTATAGATTCGTTTCAGCTTTTGAGAATGGATCTATTTTTTGTTTTGTTTTTTATTTTTTTATTTGGGAACTGAATAGATTTAATTGTTAGTTTATTGTTTAATAAACCTTTTGCGTTTATGTACTTTATTCTGTTTTTCACCAAAAAAAAACATTTGTTTATAATATTGTTTGTCATCTAATTGTTATTATTTTCTTTGTTCCAGGTATGTACGAGCACCATTCCTACCTTTGAAATATACCTCTGTGCAAAATCGTACGTAATACGTTAAAAAAATATATGTGTGCATTTCATATATAAATATCTTATTTTTCTTTGTATTAATTGATTCTTATGATGCTTGCTGAGAATATAGTCGAACCTCGATATAAGATCCAAGGGACCGGGACATTTCTCTTTTATAAAGAAGTCTTTTTTATATCCTTGCTTTGTTTTACAGAGCATGGATATTATACTGGCTTGACTCTAAGTCAGCTCTCTTTTAAAGAGTTTTTGCTTTTATCCAGGTCTCTTCCTCTGTAATGTATTCTTAACACCCAGTATTTGTGTCGATGTTACATAGATTTTTTTTAATATATGGTATATATGATATATATATATATATATATATATATATATATATATATATATATATATATATATATATATATATATATATATATATTTATATATATATATATTTATATATATATATATATATATATATATATATATATATATATATATATATATATATATATATAAACATATATATATATATATATATATATATATATATATATATATATATATATATATATATATATATATATATATATACATATATATATATATATATTTATATATATATATATATATATATATATATATATATATATATATATATATATATATATATAAATATATATGTTACGAGTAATGCTAGAATACGAAGTAAACCTAGGTTTATTTGGGTTAACTTAGCATTACCCGTTAATGCCGTTGCGTAAACTGACAACATAAATTTGAATCCGCAGTTTACCCGTGTACATCTTGATCTACCCAATGCTGATTGATAATGATAATGTTAGAAAAACATAGACAATAGTAGTACAGAGTCAGGGTAAGGAAAATTCAAACAAAATATTAGAATTAATACATTTTATTTTTTAAAAATCTTAAAAAATCTAACCTAACCTAACACTACCCGGCCAGTGTTGGGTAGACCTAGGTAACATAGGTAAACTGCAAATTCATTTTTTTCGTCATTTTCGAATATTAAATCTAGATTTACTTCTTATTATAGCATTACCCGTAACATATCGTGGGTGTACCTACTGACAAAAATGGTTAACTCGAAATTATGCAATTTTGACTTGATGATGCATATTTTAAAGTTTTCAACGTTCTATAAATTGGAAAAATATACTTAGTAGTTTGAAATGTCACATATATGTGGTTTTAAAAGTAAATTCAACTTTAAGTTTAATAGTGGGAATTTTCTTCAGGCTTTAAATAATAGGGATTATTCAAACACGGATTTTAGAGTTAACATTTATTGCCAGTATACCCACGATATATAAAACCATGCATTTTTTTAATCAATTGTAAGTAGCACTGAGCATCCTCATTAATGACGTTTAATTAAAACACACTGCAGTATTTATTCTCAAAGTTTTGATTTTATTTTACCAAAACCCCAATAATCCGTTGATAATTTATTTTTAAAATATACTTTGTTTCGTTTCAACTAAAGGCTCTCTCTTAAAACCGTAAAATCTCGAGCATTCGCATGAATGGAAAATCAAATTCAATGTGTCGGTGGATAAGAACTGAACCGTCTCAGAACAAACATGATCCCCGCTTTGAATATCTCCTCCCTCAGTTAATGGTATCCATTTTATCTAACCGAATAACAAACACAGCCATTGCCTTAAGATAAAACATCTTTCAGTGGTGAAATCAACAACAAAATGCTTTTACAGGCGAACAAATTCTAACAAAACGACTTGACAGCGGCGTTTAACAATTCCAGATAAAGACGCCGAACGTTAAACCTACTCCATGTTATATAACTTCGTAAATGTACGACTATACAGACATAATATTATTCATTCAACTATCGGCCTTGATTTTTCTGTGTTGTTGAGAGGTCTTTTGTTGGGAAACGTTTGATATATTGAGTATAGTAGTGCCATGGCACTATCAATAAAATGTTTTTGCTTGATCGACTATTTTAATTGAATCGCGAATCTTCAATTTGAACACACTTTTTAATTGCTGGTGTTCAAATTTATTTTTGTCCGCCTTTGTGGCGTACTGGTTAGCGAGTCAGGCTACCGTTCTTAAGGTCCCAAGTTTAATTCCCAAGTGGGGTTGAAAATAAATATTGGTTATTCAACACCCTAATATTTATTTAATATTACCTTGGACTGGTTTCTGAAGCGCAGAAGTGATCACCTTGCCTTCATGAGGGTAACTATCAAGGTAACATTGTGTCAATACGATGCAGTGCCCAATGCACAATCGGGTGCGGATAAGGGTTAGAACAATAAAAAATGTATTAAAAAAGAACTCCACCAACAAGACACACAAGGTGGCTTGGTGGGTCTCTGCAAAAAAAAAGTTCTAAACATGTATAAATTGTGATTTAAATAAATGTATGTAAAATGTATACAAATAAAAAAAATTATAAATAAAATAATAATAATAATAATTAAAAATCAACATGTAGTTGGCAACAAAGAATAAATAAAATTCCTTATTTTTCTTGAAATATCATTATTATGAACGTAGATTTTACTGAATTAATTATTTCCGTTAAAATATTTTTGCGTTGTTACATTATTGGCTAACGTTATGATAACGTACAATTGTTCATGTTATATCGATTATATATCTCGATACGTATTGGTTTTTGTTCAAACGTCAGTTAAGCGCGAAGAAGATCCATTGTTATTAAAATTTTATAAAGAGCAACAATCCATTGTGTTACTGTATAGGTATGCTATATTGTATATGCTGCCTAGCAGCCACTAAAATGAGAGAATCGGACGAGCTCTGCAGACGATATAGCGATGATATTTTTTAAAAAAAAAATTGTTATGGTTTTTCAATGAGATGAATAATGTGGGTGTGAAATAGTGGTGTAATAAATATATGATTTCGTATATTTTGGAAGTGTGTTTTCTTTATCGGTAGGAAAAATTGATAAAGGTTTATAAAGGCGAGTAAATGATAGGAACAGAGTAAATGGAGCACTTTCATCAATTTTAACAAACAAAAGCAGAAACAGCGTAACATAAATTAGCAGCGCCCATCGGAGATATGTGTCGCCGACTTTCAAAATCCGCCAGATTCGTGTACGTCAATTTTACAAAAAATGCAAACTCTCCGGGTAACATTTATGTTTCAAACATTTGTCTATCATTAGATAAAATTTTATAAAATAGAGAATTTTCCCATTTTTATGGATTTTTTTTTCAGTAATTAAAAAAAAACACGAGACAAACCGATATTGACGTCATCTTAATTTTTAACTTATCCCCCGCTCTCTGATTGGCCGATATGGGTCAGAAGGCAAGTTTCATGAATATAGCGGAGTTTGAAATGCAACGCTGTTTTTAAGTATTTTTTAGTAGGTTTTTCAAGTATTTCAATATTTTAAACAATAAGTCCCACAATTGGCATTCCCATAGTATTTATTTTTAAAATATTATAAAATTCTGGCGGATTTTGAAAGTAGGCAACACATATCAACTGTAACACATGGTAGTGAAGCAAAGAGTTGGCAAAATAAGGATGAAAGTAAGTTAGATGCAGTCGAAATGCGATCATTCAAGACAAATTTGCGGCAAAAGGATGTGTGATTGATTTTGAATGGTGAACTAATGAATGATTACACGGCTAAGATAAAGTAGGCATAATTGATAAAATTTAAAAAGGTTTGTTGAGATAGTTTGAACATGTAGAACAAATGAATGAGGAAAGAACCGTAAAACAAATTTACATGGGGAATTCGGAAATCGAAGCAGAGAAAGACCGGGAAAAACTTGCTTTGACCAAGTATTTTAAATACTTGAAAGTGGACAGATCAGCAATTGAAATAATCGTCGAGTATATATGCATTCATGTGGAAGAGACTAAATATGTTTGCAAAAACAGAGTGGCATTCTATCCTCTCTGCCTTCCCCTGTGGCTAAGCAGCTTGATGCTTAGTTAGTTCTTAAGTATTTCTTATGTTTTTTATTCTACCACATTGAAAAAACGCAAAGCCCAAAATTTGATTTTAACATAAATTTTGATTTTAATTTCCTATATCGCTCACTCCTTTCAAGAACGTCATAAATCAAAAAAACTTGATTTTTCAGGAGAACGTTTTCAAAGTTAAAAAATATAATACAATGTATTAAAAATAAATATCAAGCCACTTATTGAACTTTTTACTGTGTATCTGATCTTTTTTGGTAAAACCAGAAGGTTATTTCTCCATTTGAAAAACATTTAGTTTATGTAAATAAAAAATTAAACAATGCATTTTCTTAAAAATGCAAAAACAACACTTTCTGCCCTGTAGCAGGTAAATATTAAGGTAAAAATATGCCGGTTTTGCTGGGATATAGTACATTTTGCAGTTTTTCAAATACTAAAGGGTGACAACTATTTAAATTTAACAAAGAATTTATCATCGAGATTCTCAAACGATTTTTCTATTCCAAAATGCAACACCAAGCAATTTCAGCAAAACTTCAAATATTTGGCAATCAAACATTTCAATAAACTCCCTAAAGAAATAAAAAAAATAGATGATATAAAAATCCTCAAGAAAAAAATTAAAGCTCTATACATTTAAATCTTTAAAAAAATATATTAAAAAAACTATTATATCTTTTATTATATAACATTAAACCACGAGTGTAAGTCCCTTTCCAAGCACAAGAGCACAGACTCTTTTATGGAGAGGCACAGCGAATCGAAATATAAAAGTTCTACATATGTATAAATGATTCAAATGTTATTATGTTATAAATAAAAATGTAAATATATTAAATGAATAAAAAAAAAAAAAAATTTTCTGGGTATTCTGAAAACATGCGCAACTGAAAATTGACGATTTTTGATTTATGACGTTCTTGAAAGGAGTGAGCGATATGTTTGTTTGCAGATCTGTTTGCGTGCTCCGCAAAATGTCTAGTATGTTACATGCTCTTGATACCCATATTTAGTTGTACTATACTACGTATGAGTGTAATTATTAGACCGGAAACGAAGGTCAAACGTTTATTGTTTATGAAAAGTGATATATTTGTCTACTTTAACGGCTTACTCATACGTTAGAATTGTCCTTTATTTGTATTCATTTAACTAAAACAAAATCCTTCAAAATGGTTTGACTTATGTTTCCAAATAAAATATCTACTAAAAACAATACGAAAAAATCATAACATCTTCTAGGGATAAATTAACTGACTCTCGACAGGACGGATATTTATATAATATTTGGCGAAAATATTTGCGTAAATATAGAAAAAGAGATCCGAAAATCTGCGAAATTATAATGTTCGCAAGAATCAAGTTAAATAACATACTTGTCGCTCACTCCTTTCAAGAACGTCATATATCAAAAATCGTCAATTTTCAGTTTTGCATGTTTCTGGAATGCCCAGAATATTTTCGGGAAAAGGTAAATTGACTCAGTCATCACAGTTTTTAGAAAACAAGGAAAATCTTTAAAAAAAAATTAATTGACATATTGCTCACTCCTTTCAAGAACGTCATAAATCAAAAAACGTCAATTCTCAGTTCACCCAGAAAATGTACTATATCCCAGCAAAAGCGGCATATTTTTAACTTAATGTTTACCCGCTACAGGGCAGAAAATGTTTTTTTTTTGCATTTTGAAGAAAAGGTATTGTTTATTAATTTTTTTGAATTTACTAAATATTTTTCAAATGGAGAAAAAACCTTCAGGTTTTACCTTAAAAGATCTGTTGCACATTAAAAAGTTCAATAAGTGGCTAGATATTTATTTTCAATCAATTTTATCATATTCTTAAACATTAAAAACGATCTCCTGAAAAATCAAGTTTTTTTATATCTGACGTTATTGAAAGGAATGAGCGATGTATGAAATTGAAAGTTAATTTTACTAATATGATCTCTTAGACGAACATGCAGCAAAACAATGTATGTAAGATGTAAGTTAAATAAGGAAAGAATGCCTGGCTGAGATAAGCATTATTGATAAAAATAAAAGATATAAGGTATAAAAAATTAAACGCATGAGTGAAGAAAAAACAGTAAAACAGATTTATGAGGTGAATGTACATAGTTTGGAATAATAATAAAATAGAAGAGGCGAATATTGTGATGTGGCGTTTTATACTCTCTGCATACCCCTGCGGAGAAACGCATGATGGTTAGCTAGAAAGCAATACTTACATGCATACGTACCAATATATCCATAGCACATTAAAAATATATGTAAAATACTTTTACTTGAAAGTGATCAAGTCAGAAGTCGGAATAATCGGCGGGTATGTATGAGGAAATCCATGAATTAGGAAAGGGCGTAGATTTTTTTCTAAGCATATAGGTGTGGCATTCTATGCTCTCTGCCAACCCCTGCGGCGAAGCGATGCGATGGTTATTTTGTTAGTTAATTAGTTTAATATATGTATGTTATATGGAAATCTTCATTCATTTATATTACAAAAGCAAGAGAAACTCCTAAAGTGTACAGTTCATTGCTTTTTTTTCACTTTCCGGCTTCAGTCTTTATTCAAATTGGGCAACTACTTGTGGGTCGATCCATATGAAATTACAGTATCGCTCTTACCACTCCGCTAACTTTCTGGGCTCCTGGTCTAACTGGATTATGCAAACTGTCTCCAGGGTTTGGCAGTTAGTCGGTGGATCAATTTGTGGCTGAGAATTTTTAACTAAGTGCCAAACTTTGCAGCCGAATTCGATAAATATTTATATCGAGCACTTGGAAGTTTTGCGTTTTCGGCCCATGTTTTACTAATTTTAAAGTGTTCGTCGGGGCGTATGGAACAAATACATATCGAAAAATAAATTATTCATACCATAATTAAATTAACTTAATTATTGTACTTTAAAAATGGGTTTTCATGACGTCCCCAAATAACACAAAGCAATATTAGAAGTGTATTGGTATCTTAACGTATATGAAGAAGAATATGGAAGTCTGGGTATTCACAGGACTTACGACCTGGTTTAAATGATCACTTTATACACATGTTACATTCTACCCATGATTAATAACCACACTTACCTGTAAAGTTGTATGTGTGTGTATATATATATATATATATATATATATATATATATATATATATATATATATATATATATATATTGTATAATATAAGTTCACATATATCCTTCAATTGATCCCCTCTTTCATATGCACATAGACGCATTCAACGGCATCTATGGTTGAGTTAAGTAAGCCTTTTTTTGTTTAGCACAGATCCTTATTATACTCGTAAATGTGTCAAAGTTTCTACCTGAATTATTTTCTTGTTTTTATCCAACCTCTTAATAAAGCCGTAGAATGTTTTTCAATGCCTTTAGGAATAGTGTCACCTGGATGGAATATTGTACCAACAAGGACTAAGAATTTTCTCGAAAGAGGATCCTTTAGAGCACCGGAAAAGGACTTAAATCCATCTTCTTTTCTCGTAGAATTGGCTCCACAGCATTTGCATAAAGGACGGAAGTACGTGCCAACGGTCTTCCGAAGGACTATATATAAAAACGGAGTAAAATTTAAGCCTTTCGGACGCGGAATGTTAAACGTTCAAGGCAAAGTTGTAAAAGTATACGGAAAATGTGGATTTTTCATTTGGAGCACACTCGACGCCGGGTTGTCGCTTGCAGACTCTCCTACGCAGAAAGTACAAAACCACAGTATGACAATACAGAATTGTGCCAGTAATTAATAAACCCCTTTTTTCGTCGGATCCCCAGTTTAAGACGGCAATCGGTACCAGTTTTACTATTTTTCTCACTTACCGGCACTGAGCAGACTACTTTATGACCCGGTTCCCGAGGAACAGGGGATGAACTTTTACGTCCTTTTCTTACAAGCAAACTTTAAACTTTTTTTGTCAAATAGTAGCATTAACCTCCGTTTTACGACTTTCGGCTGTGTCGTATACTTGAAACTTGAATGTTTATATTAAGGATATGCGTAGCAGTGTTCGTGCAGACGCGACATACAAAATATATTTTTGAATTCAGTGAAAAAATAATACATCCCAATTCGAAATTATCAAGGATTAATAACTTTTTCATCAGTGTTTATAAATCGTTTTTGATATCTTAACAAAGAGGAAGAATAATATGGAAGTATGGACATTTTTATGTGATCACTTTATAATGTGTAACATTCACCATTCTACCCATGATTGACAACCACACTACTTAAGTATATCTAAGCATTTGATTTCGTGGACGACTTCTATGGTTGAAATATATAAGTTTTTATAACCAGGAACAGGAACCTTCATGAAATGTATTCAAGATTCCTCCATTTAACCAATGACAGGTCCTCTAAATGGGCATAGTTCCATATTCTTCTTCATCTATGTTGAGAAATCAATTAAAATAACTTGATATAAATAACTCCTAAGTCGATGAGTTGAAAGATTTAACTATATTAACATATATAATGGCACCTTCAGTTGCAAAATTTGTCAAATAGATATATCATTTTACTTCAATTTAAATATGTATATGTATTGATATTCATATGTTCAATTGGAGTAAGATATCTTAACAAATTTCTTAACTGAAAGCGCCACCAGGCTGGTCAGCCTTAATTCTAAAAATATCAAATTACAACCAACATACGGAAGAAATTCAACAACAGTGCTTATTGGATGGTCAATAATGCGAAGAATGGTGGACATTACACAGGTATATAATGTGATAACTTAAGCCAGCCAAATGCCAGGTCGTAATCCCTGGAATGTTCAGACTTTCATCTTCTGAAGCAAACTTGAGGTAGTTTACAAATAAATATTGCGCTATATAAACTATAAAAAAATACTATACATGGATTCACTATCTCAAAAGTTTATAAAATTATTTGACCACTTTTTTTATTATTATAAGTACACTTCAACCTACCGTTTTCGACAAGAACCTTGTCATCATCAGGGTTTTTTAAATTCTAAAACATGAAAAACATTAAAATACTCGTAATTAATTGCCTTATCAAATTAATTCCCTTTCCAAAAACTTCCACACACACTTCAGTTTTTGGTAAAGGAATGTAATTAATTTTGAGTATTTTAATGTTTTATAATTAAATAAACCCTGATGGTGACAAGGTTCTTGTCGAAACCGGTAGTTTAAAGTGTACTTATAATAAAAACGTGTTTAAAACAAAGTTATTTAATTTTATAAGGTTTATAAAATGTGCCACAAAGTATCTGCGAAAAATAATCTAGAAAATCTTTGTCTCGAGTTTAGACAGCTATAAAATATATTGTATTTATTTATCACGCTGCGTATGTAGTTGAAAGTTAGCGCGAAATAGAAAAAAATATGTTTTATCTTATTTTTTCCTACACCTGATTAGTTCGACAGTTGATTTTAATTTCCGTGATTTTCGCTCTCTCGAATTTCCTGTTCCCATCCGAGCCCAGCACGTTTTGCCATTAAATAAGACATTTCTCGATATTATTTTTCCTTACAGTGTACAGACATTTCTTTATTAATCTTTCACAAGATCAATACTATGGCCAGCGTACTTGAAAAGGCTTTGTGTCGAGAATGAAACAATAGGCGAAGCAAAAGAATGGAACAATATCCTGCCGAATCGTGTTTTAAACATAGCACTTTCTTATTTTGCAATACTATGATCTTTTAAGGATATATTGATTTCTTTAATGTTTTTCGCAAATACTTTGTGGCACATTTTACAAACTGTATAAAATTAAACAACTTTGTTGTAACCACTTTTTTTTATTATTAGTACACTTTTTAACCTACCGGTTTCGACAAGAACCTTGTTATCATAAGGGTTTATTAAAATCTAAAATATTGAAAACATTAAAATACTCAATTATATTCCCTTATATTATATTACCAAAAACTTCCACACACACCGTAAAAAATCCCAAATGTTATTTTTACTATGCATTGCGTAGCAACCCCAAATAACAGCTAATGGAATCACTCAAAAACATGAAGCCGCGCGCGCATACATAAAGTGGAACACACACACAAAAACCTACTGTGCGCACAAATCCTAAAAATTCCGCACATTAGGTTTTTGCCTACCTTTTTTATCGTTTACTTTATTTTTCGTGGTTACATAACTGCAGCAGCGATTACGCCGTTACGACATTCCCGATTCGGAAAGCCAATGGAAAACATATATTATCAATTCAGGACTTCTAGCCGGACCGTATCCCCTGGGGCATATGCATTTGCCTGAAGTCCGAGGCTCAGCCAAAGACGACAACTAAAAAGACGAAATAGAAAACCAAACCTCCCCTCAAGAAACATCTCGGGTCGAGCTTTGTCTCGCCAAGACGAGCTTAACAACTTTGGTTTTAGAGCACATATAAACACGTGAGTTGAGAGTTTTACAAAATGTAACCTAGAATTTGAGGGAAAACTTTGCTACGTTTTTACACCAAACAACAGCTTTATATACATATATATATATATATATATATATATATATATATATATATATATATATATATATATATATATATATATATATATATATATATATATATATATATATATATATATGTATATATATATATATATATATATTATATATATATATATATATATATAAATATATATAAATATATATATATATATATATATATATATATATATATATATATATATATATATATATAATGAATATATATATTAATGAAGTTACCCCGACACTGCAGCGCGAGTGGTATGTTTGCCACAGCACGCCTACCACATTGGGATGGCCTGTTAAGGCACCGAGTGGCAGGCTTCCGGGAGAGGCTGATGAAGAGCTCCAACCTCATCATAAAGCGGCTTGTGGAGCACAGATGGGGGCTGGACATGTGGCGGCACTGGAGCGCAGTGCTGCGTTTGCCAGCGAGCTAATTTTCGTCTACATCTCTCCATATTTATTATTATTTTTATTATTATTTTTGTTTTTTATAATTTTTTTTTTCTTTCAATTTCTTATTTCCTTCTTATTTTTAATTTCATTGTTTAAATAAAATGTTGTAAAACATATATGGCTGACTAAGTATTGCACCCACCACTTAGTCAAGCTGGAATAAAGAGTTAAAAAAAATATATATATATATATACATATATATATATATATATATATATATATATATATATATATATATATATATATATATATATATATATATATATATATATATATATATATATATATATATATATATATATATATATATATATATATATATAAATATATATACGTGGTAGCGAAACATATTTCAGGAATTTGAAATTCACATCACTTCACTGCGTCATGACTGCACTGGCTATGTTCCGAAAAGGTAGAATATAAATTCCGTCTACTTTACGTGTAAATCGATAATAATTCTGCTTCAGAGTTATCAGAGTAATCTTACAAGCTTGCAATCAGTGCACTAAACTTTAGTGCCTAAAACAATGATTCTTCACCGGTTTTTATTTTATAATTTAATTATAGCACCCTTGATTAAAGCCCGCCTCCGTAGTGTAATAGTCAGCACTCTAGGTTATAATGCTGGAGGTCCCGGGTTCGATACCCAAGAGGGTCAAAATAAATATTTGTGATTTTTCAGTCCAATATTTATTTAATATGACCCTGGACTGGTACCTGAAGCCGAGGGCTGATCACCTTTCCTTTATGTATTAAACGATCGAGATAACACTGCTTCTATATGATGCAGTGCCCTATGCACCATAAGGGTTAGAAGAAGAAGAAGATAGCACCCTTGAAGAAGTAATTCAATTTCACCCTTGAAGTAGAATTATACAAAGGGCTCTTTTAGGCACCCAATAATGTATTCACATTTGTAAACAGTATCAATTCAAAATTCGATCGTAATTGAAACCTGAGAGTCTGAAAGGGTATGTTTTTAAGGGTGGCTATTACATTCGATCAGTAAAAATGTATCGCCTCGCTTTCATTTTGTTCCTGTTCTGTTTTAAACTTTCACGGGCGACTTGCTTTATAAGCGCGAATGCGAGGCGCATATTTTCGTAATAAAAGCTTGCTCAATACTCGTATAACGGAACGGCAGGCCGTGGCCTATTCCATTCCTCGTTTCGCATTAAAGTTGTGTCTGTGTTCGGCTATATATTGTTTTATTTGCATAATCTAATCTACTCTTGTTATTGCCTGTATGAATATAAATAGCGTATATGAGTACCTGTAGTAAATTATTTTATTTTTCGTATCTGCCATATCGACTAGAAAAGGGTAAAAAGACATAATTTACATCCGATCCCATATGTGATAAAACTGGATTATCGCGATTAAGCCCTTCTTCTATTTTTGTCGTAAACTATATATGTCCTATCGCAAAAGGGATTTCAGTTAAGGTGAGTTCGAAACGATCTAAATCATAGAATTATGTTTTTTTTCCTCTTCTTATTTGTAATGTTCACGCAATGCCCTTAACGTAATATAAAGGAAATAAAATGTTTAAATGCACTTCTTCTCTAGTTTTAATCCTAGGGATTGGTAGTTAGAAAAATGCTGATCTCTTCCTACACTCCGCTCGGTCTTCCGGGATTCTTTTCAGCCATGTATAGGAGGTACAGTCCACATTTGTTCCAGATACCCTCTGCCAGTTGATCTCTCAAACATGCTCTACGGCATCTTTTATTTAAATAAAAATAAATATTTACGCATTTTTCAATATCAATGACGTAATTAGTTGAAAATTGATTTGAAGCATCTTTTTTTTCTCAAAAATATATAATTTTCATCAAAATTACTAATGGCGATAGCTTTTGAGCTCATGTAGTCTTTTCAACAGTGTAAAACATACACGAGCTAGTACGAGTATCGGTATGCAACTGTTCTCGTACTCTTCTTTTATGATAGTGCTATTCTTCACCTTAAATCTGGAAACTTACATCATCTGTATCCCATTTAATACGCCCAACTCCTTTGTCCACGAATCTATACGCAGTACTTATTACCCTTCCTTCATAGAATTAACAATTGAGTTATGTAGCTCTATGTTGATTTGATGCAGTGCCCTGTATAGCATTTGGGTATAGATAGGGGTCAGTAGAAGAAGTTTCCCATACCAAATCAAGATTACCGAAAAAACCTATTGATTATTTAATTCAAAACGTTTTTTTATAAGAAATATGTCGTACACATCGATAGGGGAAGAATATTCATACACATTTTACTAATTTTCATAAGTACAGCCATCTATAATTCGTTTCCACTCCATTTCCTCCAGCCCCTTAACACATTAACCACTGCTACATATAAAAAAGTGTTAATAAATCCACGTAAAAGGCCGCTATGACGTTTGAAGGTAGCGACAATTCATCACCCCGATATTCCCGCAGAATCTGAAAACTCCGCGGCGTATCGCATTAGTTTGAATTTGGCGGAAAAGTTGCTACTTTTCATACTCACACCCGCGACAATATAAAAAACATCCCTCATCCCTCATCCCGAGGCGTCGGTGACGATCCCTGGATTGCAGACAACCGTAATTTATCACGTTTAATTCCACTCAGGCCACGAGCCCCGGTATACCGCGATATTTTATTTTTTTTACATAATTTGACCTTAATTTTTTTATACTTCCATTTATTTTTCGCTTTATAAGAACACTCAAGATTTTACGCCCTTCGTAATCAAAAACCTTAAAATTAAATTCACTCGAAAGCAATTTGAAAGGGCGATTTATCAATTTCCTACGTTTATTTTTAACCAAGTTTTAACACCAGTGTTTCTAAAGTGTTCACGATTACATCCCCTTCTATCCTGATGAATACTTTGGCTGTATTTATACTGAGAGAAAAGTGGGCACATTAGTCCAATTGGACTTTTAGGTGGACATTCGAACCAAAGTCCACTTGTAGCATTGATGGGCGATTTGATTAAGAACCAAAAAAACTCTTTTTTTTTAAAGTCGTTACATAATTTTGTTTTTGATTCGTAAATAAATCAATATTCACTCGACTTCTTTATCCGCCACCGTAGTGTAATAGTTAGTGTGTGAAGCGCAGGAGTGGTCACCTCACCTTCATAGAACGACCAACGACCAAGATAACACTGCGTCAATACGATGCAGTGCCCTATGCACTATAAGGGTTAAAAGAAGACTTATTGTTTCTCCTTTAGAATATATCCTCGAATATCCTAGTAAATTCACTAAAATCAAAGCTTTCTTTTAAGAGGTTATTTAAAAAAATTTACCATGTTATACATACGTTATTTATACGCCCACTAGTTTACGTGAAACCTTACCCAACGTATATTTGTCTTCTAAATAAAATTATGTATATTTAAAACCCACGCTTAAATGGGGTAATGGAGATCAAAGCTCTGTGATTGGTCAAAACACCTACCCCCAGGACGCTCTGAATACAAATGGCGTAATTCTTTGTTTGTATCTATTTTTTAAAAGTAGGAGAGAGTTCTACCCACCCAGTCCCAAATCCCGTAACTTTTGCTTTACTGTCCGGCAGTCCGGTTAGCATGATAAAACGGACTGTCTTGGATTAGCTTGTGCTTTTGGCCGTCTTTCTTCGGATCGGTGCGTGATCACGGTGTACGTTAATTCTAATCTGTCGTAGTCGCTTTTATTTTAAAAAACGGACTGCCGGACGGTAAAATTCTGTGTAGTGCACAAGCGTTCTAAAGGTCTGTTCTAAACGAAAGATAAAGCTTTTTAAATTTTATGACGACTTTTTACAAACGACTTTTTATCCTATATTGCGACACGTGTTTCGACACACTCAACATCGTTATCACACCGTTTGCCGATCTTAGTCTTTTGTTTAAAGTATGACCTTGTAATGTTGAAGAATGAGAAAGGTGTATTTTTTTTTACTATTTATACATTTAATATTTCTCACAGTAATATATATATATATATATATTTTTAATTTAAAAGAAAAATATTAGTATTTTATTACTTACAAAAAAACTTCAATTTCATACTACAATATTTCTGTGTGAGCCTAAGCGGCTCATTAGTGTGGTAGAGTGAGTTCGAACTCAGAAACTCTGACTCAAGAGTCTACGACACTAACCACGGGACCACAACCCGATACAGTATTACAATATTCTCATGTATGTACATTATTTTTACAAACGCTGTACCTCTCAAATAAATATACTAGCTCTTTTACTTTAATATTTAAATTTTTCGTATATTTGTTAATGATGTTGAGTGCATCGAAACACGTGTCACAATATAATATATTAAATATTGGTATTTACCAAGCAAGCATTATATTTTAAAATTGATAAATATTATCACAAACTGACTGAGACTCAATTATTAAAATGAAAACTACTTCGTTATCTACCAAGTTGAAATGAATTTAACTATATTTCTGGATGTAAAAGTTACCAAAAAAATGTTTGCTTTTACTGAAATAATGTAAATTCAAAGTTATCTATACTACGCAGTTAACGCGTTATCTTTCCTTTGGAATACATCCCTAGTCAAGACAGGAGCTTCCCAGAGCACTGCGCGGAATATAAATTATTTTATGCGAACTTTTCGCCTCTCTTTAACAACGTGTAGGCATTTTAAAAGAAGAATTCAACCCTTAAGTTTTAAAATCGAACAGAAACGTGGACATGGATGTTACGGAATTTTGTGTACATTTTATTTTTTGGAAAATAAAATACCAAAATTAACAATGAACGTTCTCATTTTTGTTCATTGTTTGAAATTGATTACGATACAATCCTCGTTCTTTTGTTCATCAAATTCACGTAAATTTTATAATTATCTTTTTAATTACCTTTTTCAAATATTATTTCATTAATTGATTCGGCAGTCACTTTCTGGTAAAATCTATCCATTTTTAATTAATGTTTTACTTAGTAAATACCACTATTTCTTATAATCTACTGTGACACGTGTTTCGATGCATTCCGCGTCATTTTCAAACACCGTGTGACGTAGCACCGTATTACGGTCTAAAATAATGTGAAATGCATCGAAACACGTGTCATAGTATATTTTAAGAAATAGTTATATTTACTTAGTAAAACATCAATTAAAATTAAATTTTCTTGTTAATGAAATAAGTCTTTATGGCCCTAGGAATAAGTTGAATTCTCTTACAAATTTATTTGTATCTTAAGGGTTTAAAAACCATTGTATAATGAATAAAAATTACAGCTTTCTTTACTTTTAACGATTTATTTTAAAATCAAAACTAAACTCACCATCACGTCGCTTCTCCACAAGGGTCGGCATAGAGAAAAGAACGTCACACCAATCTGTCTTTCCAAACGATCTTTGTCTCTTCCACATTTATGCATCTCCTTATACATACACGCCGATTATTCCAACCTTTGACCATTAGGTAATCGCTTTCAAGTAATTGAAATACTTGATCATGTCAAGTTTTCCTTGGTCTTCCTCTACTCCTATTTCCAACTAAATTCGCCTTATAAATTTGTTTTTACGTTCTTTTCTTACTCATTCATTCCACAAGTTCAAACAATCTCAACACATCTTTTTTTTATTTTATCGATAGTGCTTATCTCAGCCTCGCATACTTATTCCACCATTCGTAATCTATCATTTTTTTTGAGAAAATCCGTCTGAAAAATCGCTTTTCGACTGCATTCAGTCTACGAGAACTTTCATAATTCTTTTGCCAACTCCACACCACACTTCCATATATAAGGGTTGGTACACATCATATTTATTTATTGTTTAATTTTATTTTAGCGATAACTATTGAAAACTGTTTTTTATAAGTCGTATACTCGCTGCATACATTATATATTTATTTTTCTAATTAAAATTTAACTTTGTTTTAAAATCGTTATAAATATATTATAACTTATAATCAAGACTGACAAATCAGTATAGATAAAGAAGCGGTTAGCTTCGAAACCGGTAGACATTATAATTAATTTGTAATAAAATATTTATAGTGATTTAAAAACAAAGTTACTTTTTAATTATAAAGTGGAAAATCACACAGTTAGTGCTTCAAATCTAAGTTATATTTATTTTTCGTTTATTTTCTATTATTTCGAAGAAAAAAATAATGAAATCGTAAAAATTCTATCCCGGTTATTGGATACCCTTACATCGCGTCGATATCGAATTCGGAGTGATTTCGAAATAAATCCGAAACAATTGCCGGTTGATTAAATCGTAAATAGTGTGGAAATGCCGTGGGACGGGGGACGTCTGGCAATCCGGCCAGAATCCGGCGCACCCAACCCCGGCCAGATCAAATGGCGGGATAACACAACTCCAACTTCACAGGCCTCATTATATCAAGGATTTGAATAATGTGAAAAGTGTCCCGAACACGTGTGCCTTTCAGAGACATATTTTGACAGTGGAGTCGGCGTAGGGTAGCGGGGTGGCCGTAGACCCCTCTCGGTAATAATATTAATATCGAAACACTTAAAAGTTGAATGCCGAACTTTTGTTTTATTGTGTCACGAATATTGGGGTCGTGTTTATTTTTTTATAATGAAAAAAAAATCGTTTTGTTTTTCATTCATTTTTAAACTAGAAACCCTTCTCGGTAGTAATATTTATATCGAAACACCTAAACGTTCAATGCCGAATATTTGTTTTATAGCATTATATACGTAAAGATTGGTGTCTTGGATTTATTATTTATTTTATTATTGAACTTTGCCAAGATATTTATTTTTTTTAATGAAAAAAAATCGTTTTGTTTTTCATTCATTTTTAAACTAGAAACCCTTCTCGGTAGTAATATTTATATCGAAACACCTAAAAGTTCAATGCCGAATATTTGTTTTATAGCATTATATACGTAAAGATTGGTGTCTTGGATTTATTATTTATTTTATTATTGAACTTTGCCAAGATATTTATTTTTTTTAATGAAAAAAAATCGTTTTGTTTTTCATTGATTTTTAAACTGTAGACCCTTCTCGGTAGTAATATTTATATCGAAACACCTAAAAGTTCAATGCCGATCGCTTGTTTTATTGCGTTATATACTTAAATATTGGTGTCTTGGATTTATTATTTATTTCAATGTTGAACTTTGTCAAGACATTTTTTTTTAATGAAAAAAAAATCGTTTTGTTTTTCATTCATTTTTAAACTGTTGACCCTTCTCGGTAGTAATATTTATATCGAAACACCTAAAAGTTCAATGCCGAACGTTTGTTTTATAGCGTTATATACTTAAATATTGGTGTCTTGGATTTATTATTTAATTCAATGTTGAACTTTTGTAAAACTTTGCATTATTATTTTTATTTCGTACGATAAAAAAGGTTTTGTTTTTCGTGGATTTAATTTAATTATTAATTGTAGACCCCTGCAGTTATAATATTAATATCGAAATAACTAAAAGTTGAATGCCGAACTTTTGCTTTATTGTTATAAATATTGGGACCGTGGATTTATAATTTATTTCTATATTCAACTTTGGTAAAACATTGCTCACACAAAAAAAAATGTTTTTCATTTATTTCATTCATTTATAAATTCTTGCCAAAAATATCTTCACTAATGGTAAATTCACGATATAAATTTACGAAAAAATCTTCTTATTAAAGTCCAAATAGATTATGGTATTCGACGGTCTTTAAAAAAACATTCCTCTTTATTATTTTTTCATTATGAAACGTATTCTCTCGGGAATGTATTTTTTATTATTAAATATTCGCTATTTTCCAGGAATGCCTTAATTCGTTTGCAGAGTAAACTTACCTACGCTCTTAATTAAATTTGTTTTATTGTTTCTTTTACATATTTGTGTTGTTGAGCGGGGCTGTCCAACTTTAGGTAGCACGAGAGCCGCTGTAATAGCTACCTACTAGAAAATTTGGAACTCAAGAAAGAGATAAAAGTTAAAGTACTTTAACGATAACGCCTACGTTATATGAATGAAAAGTTAAGTTATTACAGTAATAAATTAATAAAAGTATTGCTTAAAGAGGTTTGAATCCACAGCTCCACAAGAAATTTAATGTATAAATTGGTTTTCACTTCAATTTGGACGTTTAGCAAGTTGAAGTGAAAAACCAATATAAAACAAATAGACGTTTTATTGTGTTTTATTTTTTAAAATCTTAAATTTTTAGAAATATGTACAAAGCAGTTCTTATAATTTAAAGTACATAAGTAGGTAAGTATTGAAAATCTGTCTAAAAATAAATTCATGTTTGTATATTGTACATTTTTATAAAATACAGTATCTTAAATTTTTAGAAATATGTTCAAAGTTGTGCTCATAATTTCAAATACCTACATAAATAAAGTACATAAGTAAGTATTGAAAATCTGTCTAAAAAATAAATTCATGTTAGTATATTGTACATTTTTATAAAATACAGTATAACGTTTAATTTGTTTTATAAATCGTCCAATGTTATTTCTTAAACGTCCAATTCGATTTGTAAGGCGTCCTTTTTGGTTTGTATAACGTCCAATTCGAATTAAAAAAAACAGTATAAGACGGAATCGGTCACTTTACGGTACTTATAATTTGACGGGTGGCCACTTAACGTGCGAGGTGATGAACCCCTTTTTGTGAATTTTTCTTTTTTTTGTATTAGGAACAATCATTTCAGTTATCACTCAACTGAAATCGCGTGAAAAATAGTGAAAAATATATTAAGGCAGTCGGTCTCAAGACGGCATTGGGTAGGCATCTGACTACGAATCTGTGAAATGGTGCTACAGCAGGGGGTTGGTTTCGAGAATATATTTTTTTTGTCATGTGTGTTTTAATGTATAATATGTATAAAATTTTCACTAATTTATTCATTGTCCGTTTTATAATATCTTGAGGCAATCATTCGCGTGATAAACATTGCATTTGAAAATATTCTTATAATAAAAAAGGGTTAATGTATTGTGTTACTTAACCTTTCCCTTCCGGTGTTAAATTAAAACGCGCGTCCCGGTGTTGGGTAGTCACTACACATTAAAAAATTAGCGATTTTAAATTGGAAAAATACGGACATTCATAGGTAATCCTCTTAATCAATTATAAATGATGTCAACAATTATAGTAATTTAGATTTATTTACTGAAAATATTATAAAACAACCTGACAACTCTCACAAAACAATCATAGGTCCGCTTTGTCGGGAGCTCAAGAGCAACTGACCGCTAACTAGAGAACATTGAGCTTTGAGCTCCTCACGCTTACACAGTGCATGTATGCATGAGTGAGATGCGAATATAGTTTCGCGGTTCCCGCACACTTTTCACGCGCTGTTTGTATATATAATACCTCCGATGTACCCGATAAATTCTGATCATTATTAATTTTATTTTTCGAATCAATGCGTAAATATGTTATGGAGGAATGCCTAAAATCTATAGCCTTGTATTTATTATATTTATAGAGATATTATGCTTATTAGAAGCAATGTGTAGTAGGTACACAACGCCAGGAAGGGAAGGTGAATTACTGTACAAATTTATATGTGTGCGTGTATGCGTGCATGTATGAAAGTTGTAAGTTCATGACGTCACCAGTAATTGCGTGGTTGAGCAAGGTACACGCGGCTTTGATTAATCAGCAGTATCCATTTATTTGCCAACAGATTGGTTAAACTACATAGTGTAGTTCAAACCGCGTTCTGAATTAACCTACTCATCAATTACATAATGTAGGTAAACCAATAGTTTTGCACGTCGGTCTTTATAGTTATCTTAATATATTCCTGTTAACTAACTACCTACCGAGTAAATAAGTTTATCCTTTTGTGTGTATTGTCTATAAAACAACAATTTAAGGGAAAACACTGAAAATCTTATGTGGCACCAGCTCTCAAGAAGCATGCTGGCCGCCATGAGCAATGTTTAATTTTACGTTTGTTACTGTTATTTACAACAGATGGCGCTGCCATTACGTGTAAAAAGGTATTGTAACAAAATGCATATGTTTTTATCATAGGTAAAAACACAAGACTTACAAAAATTTTAAAAAGAGTTTATTATGGTATTTTTCACTCTTTACTCCTGCTATTATTAAAAAAATAATAGAAACGTGATGTAAAAAACTGCACCCTTAAGATTCGGAAATTAAGAATTTGTGTTATCTTCTAATTTGAAAAAAAAAACATTTATATTTTACATAGCATTTAAGAGAAAAACTGTGGAAAACTTATTAAAATCAAATATCGTAATAACTTGAATATAGTCAGTTCAGGAGGATGAAAGTAAACTGAATGCAGCAGTTGAAATGCGATCTCTCAGATGAACTTGCGGCAAAAAATGTATGATAGATGTTCGAATGGTGAAATAAAAAACACAATGCAAGGGTGAGATAAGAACTGCACCAATAAAATTAAGAAACGAGTGTTGGGATGGTTTGGACATGTAGAACAAATAAGTTAGGAAAGAACAGTACATATATGTTTTTTTATTTACATAAATTGTTTACATTTATTTAAAAGAACAATTACTTACATATTTTTAAAAATAAAAAAAATTGCAGAGACCCACCAAGCCACCTTGTGTGTCGTGTCGGTGGAGTTCTTTTTACATACATTTTTTATTGTTTTTATCCACATTAACTTAATATACAGTAAAAAAGAGAGAGAAAAAGTCAAAATATAAACTATTTTACGATTTTCATTGAATTAATTCTTGATCATTTACCCATTCCTTTATTTTGCCTTTGTTCCATATTTTATTTTGACCTCTAACCTCCGTCCGATGTTTTTTATGAGGTGAAATTTATGAAAATTTATTTATTTGTATTGGGAAAGGAAATTAAGATACAACCTTTTGATTTTGGACCATACTGTGGTATTGGACATATTGTTCGTGTCGGTAAAGTGGAACGAATTTGTTAGTCGAGCGATCACCGATTCAGGGGGGAATATATCTAAATTAGTCGATTCGGTATCGCCCTGTATGCCAATCTGCCTGCAGTTCTGTGACCAACCTATTAGCACAACAGCAACCGCGAATTACTCACGAATATCGCGGTCCTTAATAAGCCAAAAATACTATTCGATATTTTATAATTTTCCAACCTCGCTCTCACAGTGTATGGGACACTGAATTGGAAATATTCATCATTATTATTTTTAATTATTAATTCAAAGATGAAAAAACACAAATAGGACAAAATTAACAGGTTAATTAATTTATTTCTAATGTAAAATTTCAAAACACCAGCCTAAAACATACGGGATTCTAAAAAAATTAAGTTTTCTTCATTTCATTCATTCAACCCTTATCTGCACCCCAAAGATGCATAAGGCACTGCATCATATAATCGCAGTGTTATCTTGATCGTTAACACATGAAGGAAAGGTGATCAGCCCTCCGCTTCCGGTACCAGTCCAAGGTAATATTGAATAAATTTAAGAGTGAAAAAATCACTTATATTTATTTGACTCCCCCTGGAAATCGAACCCGGGACCTCGCGTGCTGACCATAACACTACGGAGGTGGTCAAATTTCTTCATTTAATCGATCTTTATTCATAAAGTTATTATGTTTGATTGACGAAAAGTTTCAGTTTTTTTCTTTCGTCTTCCTCCATATGCCACTTTCACGGAGGGGTTAGTAAAGAGAATAGAACGCCACAACAGTCTGTCTTTGCATTTTAACATTCTTCGTTTCTTCCAACTTCATTCATGAATCTCCTCATACGAACCCGCCAATTATTTCGACGCCCGACCTGACTATTAATAAAATTTATCCGAATCAATTAGTAAACTTTATTGGCCAAAATTGATTCCAGTGCACCATTCGCTCTGTTCCCAGCATCGAATCTTCTTTCTGGGTTTTATTAATTTTTCATCACTAGTATCCCTAGAAGATGATTTGATTATCATTTAATGGATTATCTATAATTGTTTTTGCGAAATTTTTATTTTTACCCGAAGTCACAATGAAAAACCGACAAAAAGGTCTTTATATCTTTATTGTGACGATATAAAAACGTTCGGATACCTTCTTTAAAAACCTACATTTCCGCTGTTATCTGTTCCGTATCACAGCGAGTAATAACGTCACAAGTAAAGGGTGTTCTCGACCCCAAAGGTTAAGTGAGATACTTTCCCCTGTGTGAGTGATATAAGGATATAGTAAACATCTCCTGGGAAAGAATGTATCCCGGATAAAGCGAACGTGTCTGCGATAACTTCGTCATATATTGTATCGCGTATCCGTGTCAGATTTTAATATAAAACTCTATCGTTTCCGCAATAACAGATGTAATTGAAAACATGTTCTTAAAGTGTTTCGAATTACTGTAGATCAAATTGCATCAGTAGTTTAAGATATCGCTCACTCCTATCAACAACGTCATATATCAAAAAACTTGATTTTTCAGGAGATCGTTTTTAATGTTTAAAAATATAATGTAATGTATTAAAAATAAATATCGAGCCACTTTTTGAAATTTTACTGTGCAATAGATCTTTTTAGGTAAAACCTAAAGGTTTTTTCTCCATTTGAAAAATATTAAGTTTAAGTATTTAAAAAAAATTAAACTATGCCTTTTCTTCAAAATGCAAAAACAACATTTTCTGCCCTGTAGCGGGTAAATATTAAGTTAAAAATATGCTGCTTTTGCTGGGATATAGTACATTTTCTGGGCGTTCCGAAAACATGCACAACTAAAAATTGACGATTTTTGATCTATGACGTTGTTGAAAAGAGGGAGCGATGCACATATGTTTTTTTTTTAAATATATTGTTACTTTTTTATTACAAATGTCAAAAAATAATTTAAGATATATTCCTTTTTAACAGAAAAAAATACACAAGATTCAATTGAAGTGATTCGATGCATATCACATCATTCAATGCGTTTAAAAATGATGCAGAGATATCTGTCACAATAGAATATGCAAATAGTGGTATTTACTAAGTAAAACATTTTTTTAAACTTTTAATGCCTAATGGATGTTGTTAAGTTCAATAAATATAACATCAACATCAAGGGACATTCATTATTTGACAATAATGAATGTCTCTTTGGTAAAAAAATGATGAAAGCATACTGAATGCAGTCATAATGCGATCTCTCAGAAGAAACTGCGACAAAACGATGTATGATAGATGTTCCAATAGTGAAATAAGGAAGAAATGCAAAGCTGAGACAAGCATTATAGATAAAATTAAGAAAGGCGTGTTGAGATGGTTTGGACATGTAGAACGAATGAGTGTAGAAAGAACGGTAAAACAAATTTATGAGGCGAATTTAATTGGAAAAAGGAGCAGAGGAAGACCGAGAAAAACTTGGCACGATCAGGTATGCCAAATACTTGAAAGCGGTCAGGTTAAGAGTCGAAACAATCGGTGGGTATGTATGAGGAGATGCATGAACGTGGAAGATGCGAAGAATGTTTACAAAGACAGAGTGGTGTGGCGTTCTATTCTCTCTGCCTACCCCTGCGGTGAAGCGGCGTGATGGTTAGTTAGTTACGAATATCTCCTAATTTTTACTGGTACTCGCTAGTAATCATTATAAATTTACTAGCACACTCTGAGTTCATTTTAATAATGCGTCCAATGAGGTAGAGCGCTATTCATTTTTTCGCTTTAAATTTAAATTTGGGCTATTTATTAATCCGAAATGAGATTAATTTGTTCGCCTAGCATTACCGCCGCTTCGGGAGGAAACATTTTGCGGTTTATCAAACACGTTTTCCAAATTTATGCGCCCCGAATGAATCATTTTAAAATGTAACAGTATTACCGGAGCATTAATAACCGATACCGCTTATACATATGTATTCGTTTTGTCTACAACCTTTATATATATAAATGCAAAAATATGTTGCTTAAATTTACAAAAATATCATTCGCCATCTGGCATCTTAAATTGTAATATATGCTGTTTTTTTCGTTGCTATTTTATCACTTATAAGCACTTTATCACGATGTATAAGCACTATCTGCCCTCTAAAATTTCAAATGGCCGTAAAAGGTTCAAACTTTAGCCGGTATTATGACATTTTGTGTGTCCAAATACTTGTTCACGAATCTGGATTATCTCCGCTTAAGAGTTTTTTTTTTTATATATTTTTGAAATCTCAACATAGTTGAAGATTATTATGGAAGCCTGGGTATTTACATGGCTTACGACCGTCATACGTGTTGAGTGATAACTTTACACACGTGTACCATTGTATCCACAATTGACAACCACACTATTTTATTTTTTGGAACTTCTAGATATATTGATGAAAGTCGTGACATAGTACATGTGACACACAACAGCCATCTATATTGGAATATGGCTGTTGTGAACTCACATGTACTGTGTCACGAGTTTGATCAATATATTTAGGAGTCCCAAAAATTCGAGTCACAGACTTACATAAATTTTTCTTTCGTATAAAAATATCGTCTTAGTTGAGACACCTTTTATCTTTTATATGTATATATATATATATATATATATATATATATATATATATATATATATATATATATATATATATATATATATATATATATATATATATACGACTTTTTAAGCTATACTGCGACACGTGTTTCGACACACTCAACATCGTTATTACACCGTATGCCAATCTTAGCCTTTTGTTTAGAGTATGCCCTTTCAATGTTGAAGAATGAGAAAGGTGTAGACTGTTTTTACTATTTATTTATTTAATATTTCTCACAGTCTAATATATATTATAGTTAATATTATAATTATTATTATTTTAAATCAAAACACGATACAAGGTATTACTGACTCTTGAATCGTGTTTCAATTTACATCAGTAATAATAGATTATGGAACTCGGCAAAGTAAAATACAATTCAATGAATACTTAATATCACCCTCTTTTAAATTAAAAGTAACCCGAAAAATCTCATGAATACCAAAAATCCCAGCGAACACGCAAAGATTTGAATTCCAAAAATAAAATTGCTCGGGTATTTTTCACCCCATCGTCTTAATATATTTTTTTAGTATATTGTACGGTATATTAAGGTTTTTCTTTTTGAGGGATATTCTATTATTATACTTGTAATACAATATTGTAGGGTCATCAAATATTTAAGTGGCCCTTTTTGCGGTATTTATAATTACGAAAATAATACAAAATTCCTTGTTTTATATTTCGTTCAATATTTCACATTTTCAATTTCGTTGGCTTTAGAATCACGTCCCGTTGCGCCGCTTAGTCGGGGTAAGGTACCTTAACCCTTTCCAACACAGAGTTTATTGTATTTACCAAGTAAAACTTAGATAAAATAATGGATAGGTATAACTACAAAGTGACCACCGAATCTATTTATTTAAAAAAATCTTGGTCCATTTTCCATGTTCCTACTGAAACACCTTCTACCCTCCTTCATCTTTCAATGTATCAAGGGAATAATTTTAAAATTTAGATTATGCTTCGCATACGATGTTTGATAATGATTCACCGAAATACATGTCACAGATTTTTAGATATAGGTATTTACCAAGTAAAATATTAAGTATTAATAATAATCGTCCTTTGTCTGCAAGCAGTAACAGAGCAAAAAAAAAAGGATACGGAAGATACATATCGCTCACTCCTTTCAAGAACGTCATAAATCAAAAATCGTCAATTTTCAGTTGTGCATGTTTTCGGAATGCCCAGAAAATGTACTTTATCCCAGCAAAAGCGGCATATTTTTAACTTAATATTTACCCGCTACAGGGTAGCAAGTTTTGTTTTTGCATTTTGAAGAAAAGGTATTGTTTAGTTATTTTTTTAAATATACTAAATATTTTTTAAAGGGGAGAAAAAACCTTCAGGTTTTACCTAAAAAGATCTGTTGTACAGCAAAAAGTTCAATAAGTGGCTTCATATTTATTTTTAAAACATTGTATTATATTTTTAAACTTTAAAAACGTTCTCCTGAAAAATCTTTTTTTTTTATTTATGACGTTCTTGAAAGGAGTGAGCGATATATCGAGCAGTGGAGGACAGAATGCTAAAGAAAAAGAATAATTGTTAATTTTTTTTGGATTTGCCTGAACTGTGATTCTGGTCGCAAGGTGTTATCCACCCCCTGGCAGGCCGTACAACCCTGATTTTTATTTAGGGCACATTAAAATCGTAAACCTATAGCCCAAAGGGCTGCTCTGCTCCGAAGAATCGTTAAATCTTCGCTCGATTAACCGCGCTATGCGAGTTTTATTACACGATCGATTTACTTATCGACAAAGTCACGTTTTCGTTCTATGGCGCAAAAGAAAAACATTGCAGCTTTTCCCAAGTTTTGTAAATTTTCATTAATTAATTTTCTTTTAATTATGATTACGTCAAATATCTGATTTCCAATAGATACGTATAAATTGATCATTATAAAGTTAGCGTGTTATACCAGACGGTATAAGCACGCTAAATATTACACATGAATGATGAAATAAGGAAAGAATGCAGGGCTAAGATAATCATTATCGATAAAATTAAGAAAGGTTTATTATCAGATTAAAACCAATATTTTTAGCTTTTCCACTTTTTTATTTGACCAGCGACCGGGTTTCGTCGTTACCGACATCATCAGACTGGTCTGATCCTGATACTAGTCTGATGATGTCGGTAACGACGAAACCCGGTCGCTGGTCAAATAAAAAAGTGGAAAAGCTAAAAATATTGGTTTTAATCTAATAATAAATTAAATATGCAATTCCATCACGAAGTGTCAGTGGATAATATAAATCTATTAAGAAAGGTGTTTCGTGATGGTTTGGACATGTGGAACGTACAGTATCTACTCAATGAATTAGGGCCACGCAGAATTTCGCGCAATTTCTCAATTCAAACAGGAATAACTCAGAGAAAACCTTGAATAAAACAACATTGAATTTTATTTACACATGAACACTTTATTACGCTTAAATTATGCATATATTTTCATATAAATATAGTTAGTATTTAGTATTTCCACCTTTGGCAGAAATAACTGCCTCAATTCTTTTTGGCATACTTAAAATGCACTGTTTTATCATGTTTTTTATTTCTTCGTCTTCTGACCAAATTTTTTGAATATTTTTTTTTAGACAGTCTACTGTCGGATTTGGAAATGAGTATACCTTATTTTTTAACATGCTCCATACGTTTTCTATAGGATTAAGGCCCGGAGAATTTCCAGGACAGGGGAGCAAAGGCAGATTTTTGTTAGACAAAAATTTTATTATTGATTTAGCCCGGTGGCAAGGTGCCCCATCCTGCATGAAGGTGTATGGACCTTCTGTTGGGTCGAGTGTATGGTAGAAGGGCAATAAAATTCGTTCGAGGACCTGCTTATAGGAATTTTGGTTCATTGTTCCTTCCACGAAAAACAACGGCGCAGGTAAATTGTTAATAATACATGGCCATATCATTGTTGCAGTGGGGTGTTTGATAACTTTTACCACACAGGCCTCATTGTAACGTTCCATTGGTGTTCTCCTGACGAATCGACGGCTCTCTGTCACGGCTTCTAACCGGCACTCATCACTAAAGATGACCTGAAAAATAATGAAAATTTAAGTTTAATTCAAATATATAAGTTTATTTACTAAAATGATATGTTGAAAATTCAATTTAAATAAATACCTTTTTCCAATCATCTACCGAGTAATTTCGATGTAGCCTGGCCCATTTTAATCGATCCGCTTTCATTCGTGGTGTCAATTTTGGTACTTTTACAGGGCGCCTGCATTTCAGATTTACTTCGTAAAGACGTCGCCTCAGTGTTGATACCGATATATTTATACCCTCTTCTTCCAATTTTATTTTTAATGTTTTTGCTGATGCACTACGGTTTTCTAAGGCACTTTGAACGATTTTTCAATCAGTCCTCGGTGTTGTTTTTCTAATCCTACGACAGTTCTTTCGCCGATTGCTGGTGGCGGGTGACTGATTTTTTATTGATTTTGAAATTCTGTCCACTGTTTGACGAGAAACGTTTTCTTTTTTTGAAATTTCTCTATTAGATAGTATTCCTAATTTCTGTAGCACTATAACACTAGACTTTTTTTCCTCAGAAATGTCTTTACTTTTTCCCATTTTGTCCTTTTCAAAAAAAACACTTGTGTTTACAAAAAAAAATTATACTTTATGAACTAAAATTAAAAATTAAGTTTTTTTCACAAGACACGATAACTATATAACCTCTCTGAACAAAACAACAACCAGAACTCAAGAAACTTCACTAATAAATGAGATAGGACTATTTTTAGAACTTTCAACTATCTGTCTACCTGTACTAATTAGGGACCTTTCTCAGAAAAAGGGTTTGAAAATTTGTAAAGGCTTAAATAATCCAGGTATATTTTACATATTATTGAAGGTAATATACACGATATTAGATGTCAATAGAAAACTTAAAGTATTTATGTAAAATAAATATAATAATCCAAAAGATTTCAGAGTATTCAAAAAAATAATGGGTGGCCCTAATTCATTGAGTAGATACTGTATGAGTGAGTAAAGAACTGTTAAACAAATTTATGAGGCGAATGTAGTTGGAAAAAGAAGCAGAGGAAGACCGAGGAAAACTTGGCACAATCAGATATGTCAAATACTTGAATGCGGCCGGGTCGGGAGTCGTAATAATCGTCAGGTATGTATGAGGAGATGCATGAATGCATGAATGATGTAGAAGAGGCGAAGAATGTTTGGAAAGACAGTGGTGTGGCGTTCGATTCTCTCTGCCTACCCCTGCAGAGAAGCGGCGTGATGGTTAGTTAGTTAATTAGTTAATATTACACATATGTATAATAGTTGTATAGATATCCCATCAGAAACATATTGCATGTTGAAGAGTGAGCATACACACAGCTCACGATCCGTCATGGAATGGTTGAAGTGATCATTTTATACAGTGAGTTACATTCACCATTCTAATTATTGAATAGAATATACAAAAAATAACAACTTTGTAATTTTTTCTACATAAACCATCCACCAGTCTGATGATGTCGGTTAGGTCGAAACCCGGTTGCTTGTCAAATAAAATTCATGTAGAAAAAATTACATAGTTATTATTTTATTCGACAAAATACAGTTCTACCAAGAAATGTTAGTACAAAACTTAAATCTAATTAAATGGAATTCTTCTTCTTCTTCTTTACGAGCCCTCTGACCTCTAACTGCTGGATACAGGCCTCTTCCCCTTCTTTCCATTTACTCCAGTTGGTTGCTGCTTGCAGCCATTTTCTACCCCTAAATTAAATAGAATACCCATGATTAATAAAACATTATTCTATATGATTAAAAACGAACCACATGCGAGCTTGACGTCGAGGCGCCATTTTTTTAAATAGCTGTAATGTAATAGAACTATTATTTTATTTTCTTCATAACAATTATTCAAAGGGTTAAATGCAATATTTGTACTCAAATTTTAAAACACCTTCATACAATGTCACAATTTTCAATTAAGTCTTGTTAACTTTTATGTTCGTAGATAAATATTGTGTTTAAAGTTTTGTATTAATAGTTACTATTTGTGTTTATGGTTATTTTTATTTGAAGCTCACTCGGATCGTACCAATCGCCATAATATCTTTAGAGCTTAAAAAATATATATTTTCCTTCATATGTCCAAACGGTACAAATAAAGGGCAATTCGATAATGAATACAGGGTAAGTTGATGATGAATAAGGGTGAGTTGATCACCCTACTCTGCAAACACAGTATATTGACTTGGGTATTAGTTTTGTAAATATAATCGTGTTTGAAGCCAGTTAAAAATAACCATGTCGCGTTACGTAACGAATTTCCTCACTATAAAGCGATTCTTCATCGTCACCCAATCAAACTTTTCTCTCAACATTTTGAATGTGACAAAATTTTTTTTTACTGTAGAGTTGTTTATATCAATATATTTATTGATATCTAAACATAGTTTTGTCCGCCTCCGTGGTGTAATGGTCAGCGTGTTTAGCTACCGTGCTGGAGGTCCCGGGTTCGATTCCCAGGGGGGGAGGTGAAAAGAAATAATAGTGATTTAACACTATTATATTTATTTAATATTACCCTGGACTGGTTCCTGAAGCGCAAGAGTGATCACCTTGCCTTCATGTAAGTAATGATCAAGATAAGACTGCGTCAGTTTGATGCAGTGCCCTATGCACCATTAGGTGCGGATATGGGTTATGAAAAAATAACATATTTGATGAAGTACATTGTGATGGGAAAATATATGACTGGGTATTTACAGTGCTTACGACCTGTCATTGACTGGTTTAGATGATCACTTTACAAACCTTCATTCTACTTGTGTTTGATTGTCACATTAATCAAATTTCGGAATGTTGTATACATGCTTCAATTGAAAAGATCAACTGCATTTTTTTAGCAATATTTGTTTGCGACATCTATGGTTAAAATAAAGTTTTTTTTTTACTATCGGAAACCTTCATATTGTATATGTATGATTCTTTCCCGAATTATATACTACGAGACGACTGAAAATATCATTTTCAAATTTATTTTGCCTTTTAAGAGATTTGTTTTATTTTTAAGAGTGTCTCAATTTTTGTTTACAAATGCTAGATTCGCTTCACGTATGGTTTTCAAGTTTTTTTTTGATATCTTAACATAGACGAAGAAGTGGCGTAGTTGGGTAGACGCTCGACTGCGAAACTGACGTCGCGGGCTCGATTCCCGCCAATTGCAAAATGAATTCAAGAAATATTTATTTTCAATTGGTCTGGGTATTTGAGATGTATTTTTCACATTTAACTTCCCTATCCTTACTGTCTTATCTGCAGAAGAGCCTCTTTTGGCTTTGCGGGTTATTCCTTTTTTTTAATCTTTTGATTCAAAGAAAATGATAAACGTTAGCCTTGCCCACGGAAAAAAAATATCAAAGAAAACAAAAATAAGAGTAAAAATGGTTTAAAAGTTTGTAAAACTTGAATTTAACTTGACTTCTGGTTAAATTAGATTTTTATCCCCTTTTATGTGAGCGCACTTAATCATCCCTTTACGGCTGCCATTAGGGCGCAGGGCGGCACATGGACGCCGGCAAGATGCAGCCCCTAATTGCCAGGAGCACTCCTCGTCCACCCTGCGGTCCACACTTCCGTTCCATTTCCTGCCCGCTCTCTGGCTCGCTAATGTAAAAGTTGAAAGCGCCCCCCCACTTCCTCCGGAAGCGCCCGATCTCCACACACGCCTGCGAAACTGCAAACTTCCTTTCCACCTGGTTATGAACCGATTTTTTATGCATTCACCCTGGGATTCATACTTATAACACACTTCAATTTATTTTCACATAAACCATGAAACACGAATATTTTTACCATGTATAAAATTGTTTTATTTGATTCAAATATTATTTTTGCTCATGTTTCAAAAACCTATGAATGTTGTACAAACATTTTGTAGCAGTCTTAGGTACTGTTAACTGTAAAAAAATGCTAGAACCTTAATTTCAAGTAATTATTTAAATTTATTCTAGCTATATCTTTTTAACGAACTTTACATGTCAAGTAATCAAGTATCAATCTAAAATTACAAAACACAAGGGCGAGAAGAACAAAGCGACACCAATATAAAAACAGAGCGAGAGCGGCGTATACACGTTTTGAATATTATTTAATCTGAGCACACAAAAATTTGTCCGCCACCCCTTATATACGATTTGAAAGGAGTTACACGTGGTGGGGACAATATTATAAACAAAATAAAAGTCGATAAACTGCGTCTCTTTGTTCTCGCGTACATTTATGAATACTATTTTAATACATAAATTATTCTGAAAAATACACAGATTTTGGCCGAAATAGTAGTTATTATCTTACACGTTTGTACGTTACACTGTTTTAAATTTCTGTTTATTGCTCTTAAAATACGTAAGCATATATAATAATAAAAATTACAAAGTTGTGGCGTGCGAAAATTATCAAACCTTTTGTAAAAACTGAATTATACAAAAATATACGAAATCTGATGTTTCATATTATATATTATATTGTGATCGATTGCTTTCACTCAAATTTGAAAGTCGGAATTGCTTTTTTATCATCATCTCTCAAACTAAACAAACTCAAACTTTGTCTGAAATTTCAAATTCATCAAATGGGCGACAAAGCTTTCATCACTCTCCTTGTCTCTAGAACCGCGCTCCAATGAGACTCCATATTTTGCATGAAAACATTCCTCTGATAATAATGTTTTGGGTGTTTCCGTTCCCAAGCCGGAGGGACCGGAAAGCGGAAGCTCCTGCCCCCTGTGGACGAAACCGGAATTAAGATAATAGATATTAATTTTCTCGTATTTTCACCCGCTGCTAAGCTCACCCACTCATCAAAATGCTTTCACTAACTGTTGCTTTACAAATTCATTTGATTTTTTGGTTTATGTATTTGAGCCGATGGTCATGGTCACTGGTTTCCTCAAAGGTCGAGATGACTGTGATGGTTTCCATAGAAAAGGCATCAAAGGTCGAAGAGACAAGCTTCAAGGAAACTAACGTAAATCCTGAAAGGATAACAGATTTTTAAGGTATACACAGTAGCGTAGGAAGAGTTTATGTCCAGTTGTGATATTCAATACTCTAGACTCAATGCCCTCCTTCGACTTATATATTTTAAGCATTTACCCTCATTTCGACACGTGGTCTAGAATCTTAAAGATTGAATTAGGTATTGAAATTAAGATAAGAATTATGGTCTCTGATTCTTTATAAAGGTTAATCTTAAAAAGGTATCAAATTTAAATCGACTTTATTTTACAGCTATATAAGGTATCAAACTTTTTGACCAATAACACTTGTCTGTTTTTGTTTGTTTGGAAGATGTCGCTTCTTAGCAAAAACCCCGCTTACGTATGAACATTGCTCTATACATGAAGTGAAAATAAATAAATAAATAACAGAAAATATTATTTCGAGTTTTTTCATAGTTGTTTATGAATTTAAAAAGGCGACAATCGTGAAGTTTAAATTGCTTACCAAAATAAAGTGTAGTTAATTGTTTCCGACTTAACCGTAACCGTTTCCGTCCTTTGAATCGTTTCCGCTAATCCATCTCGGATGTAATTTCGGGAACGCAATTTAATAAACCGTAATGACGTTTACACCAAATCTCAAAGCGAGAACGCTATATGAGGTACCTACTGTGTACGTTATAATTTAGCAACATTTTTCATTACTCGGTGGGAGTCCCGGTGAAAGTTTCTGTACTGAGAATATCTTACGAGTAAAGTTTCCGTCTCTCGAAACTTTCTGAGGACATTATCCCGGAGTTCAAATACTAATCCGAAGGAATTCCTGCGGATGAAATTTCTCATCCTTTATACAACAATTATATTATTATCAGTTGGTAGTCTTATCAAAACCCGGAATGTTACCTTAGGGTTGTTAGGATGTTAACCATTCATTTTGTGATTGGAAATTTAATCAACAATTTTGATAGTAAGAAATACCAAGGATCACATTGATGTAGTGTGATAAACACACGTCGTTTGTATTATGTATATCGATGTGGAAAACCTCAATTTGGGTAATCAACATTTTGTAAAATATACTCCGAGAGGAATAACATACTAGTGGTTGTATTTAAGAATTTATTATCTCATCAAAATATGTACTTTATATATATATATATATATATATATATATATATATATATGTATATATATATATATATATATATATATATATATATATATATATATATATATATATATATATATATATATATACATATATATATATATATATATATATATATATATATATATATATATATATATATATATATATATATATATATATATATATATATATGTGTGTGTGTGTATATATATATATATATATATGTATATATATTTATATATTTATATATATACATATATATATACATATATATATATATATATAATATCAAACTTCAATTTTTATAATTATATCGATATTCGACCGCTATTTACTGAATAAAAGTGAAGGATATTAACCTGTTTACAAAAAAATGTTAAGAGCTTATATTAGAAAACAATAAGAAATGATACAAAGTAGTGTGTTTATTCAGTCTCGGAAAACGAATCTAGGGGTTGGGCACTTGACTTTCAGCGCGGCCACTAAAAAGGCCTTTCTTTTACGGCAAATGCAGTGAACTCCACTAGAAAATGGAGAATTTCACGTCCTACGTCGAACGCTGACATTTACCGAAATTGCCCAGCTCAGTCGAGAAGATTACGGGCTCAGGCTCTTGTACTATGTGGTTTATTCCTTTTTGCAAATCGATAACGTATATTCTGCCTCTGAAAATAGCTATTTCAGCCCTGAATTTTACGGTCGTTGTGCAATTTTGAACACGGTTTTTAGTTAATTTTCTTGTTTACGCATTTCCATAACAATTATATATACAGCAGATATATACAGCAGAGGAATACCGAGAAAAACATGGCACGATCAGGTATGCCAAATACTTGAAAGTGGTCAGCTTAGGAGTCGTAACAATCGGCGGGTATGTATGAGGAGATGCATGAACGTGGAAGAGGCGAAGAATGTTTGCAAGGACAGAGTGGTGTGGCGCTCTATTCTCTCTGCCTACCCCTGCGGGGAAGCGGCGTGATGGTGAGTTAGTTAGTTAGTTTTTATATATACAGGTTATTTCGGAATCTCGGGCTGCTTTGAAATAAAATCGGAAGCCAATAAAAAATAGCTTTTCATAAATGGATAATGGAAGTTGGTTAATCTGAAATAGATCGCCTCATTCAGGCATGTCTTATTTGAATGCATATCCTGAACAATTTTCTTTCATATATTTCAAAAATAAATGCTGTAAAATTTGTCCTCGTTACAGGAAAACTCAGTGAGAGTTACAGTATTGTAATTTATAATTATGTATGGTCAAAATTTTCGCATGTCAATATAGAAATAATAATATTTATATACATATAAATATTCGTATGGTCAAAATTTTAAAACTTTTCAAGTTATCAAGCGATTGTTTTGATATTTATACATAGTGTTGCGTTTGAATATGCGCATAGTTTTATTTTTCTATATAAATAAAAATATAATTGATGATAGGTATTTTTAATGAAATGGCAGTGCCATCTGTTGAACACAACGACGACGACGACGACGACGACGACGACGACGACGACGACGACGACGACGACGACGACGACGACGACGACGACGACGACGACGACGACGACGACGACGACGACGACGACGACGACGACGACGACGACGACGATGACGACGACGACGACGACGACGACGACAACAACAACAACAGACGCAATACTAAACATTGCTCCTTGCAATCAGCGTGCTTTTTTACAGCTGTTGATGTATTGCATACCGATAAATATTATGAAATTTTACATATTATATGTACCTACATATACAGTTTGTTAAGAATTAAGTTCCAAAAAAATATTTCCTTTATTACAAAGCATGCAACGTCACAAGGCAATTGATTTATACTTCTAAAATCGAAGTGGTGTGATTACATATTTCTACTCCCAGGTTTTTTTAAGATAGTCTTCTTAATCGTGTTATGACTTGTCTTTAATTCATCCGCAGAATTTTCGCGAAATAGCTTCTAAACATATTATAATATACCTGAGTGGATAATATCGTTGTACCTCAGTGGATAATATTATTGTTTACTATCGACGTAGGAAAAATGAATCAACAAAATATTCCTATGCATTAATTTATTTATATTCGCTGTAAAAACAAGATTTTAAAATGTCTCTCTTTTTACCATATTTTTAAATTCCACTTTTTTTTGGGCTCCGCAGTTTGGATTATTTTTCAATATCATTTCACCAATTTTCATTTCGTAACTTTGAAAGCAATTACGGAGTTAATTTTTTATTTCGAAATTGCGTAAAATATCTTTAAAACAAAACGGAAATATCTTCTGGGAAAAAGTTTTATGTTTGAGTTTGTGGAACTTTATATTTGAACTTGCTCCGGAATTATAACAAAAAAATCCTATCAAAATGTTTTGCAGAAATTTCTGTCAAGGAGTAATTTTGTTCCCAAGTTATTCAAACACGCGGCCGTCTTTTGAATTTGCCCGAGGGTGTTTTTAGTAAATATCGTACCACTTTTCAGCTCACATTTTGCTTTAGTGTAATAAAAAATTACACTGGACGTATTTTGTGCTTATATAATATCTTTTTCTAGTTTTATGTTTTGTATTTTTTGACATGAATAAAATTTAACGGTAATCAGTTTTTATCAATCAAAATCTCGCTACTAATCATGGAAAAGATTTTTGGGATTGCAAATACCGCTATAAATACCGGTTATTTTTACTTTTATCTAGCAACACTAACCGGTAAAGCATGCTTTACTTTTATCTATTTTTTTGTCATTAATTGGTTCAATATTTTTTGTGGTAAGTTTTTTTTTACTGAGAATTGGACGTTTTACAAACCAAATTGGACGCCTTTCAAGTCAAATCGGATATTTAACAAATCATATTATATGTTGTATTGTATTTTGTAAAGTTGGAATTTAAAAAAAAAATCGTATTAGTAGTACATATGCCGTCAGTGTGAATACCTGCCCACATATTTTATTCATAAGAATAGCAAGTGCGTTAATAGTCAAGTTGACAAGGCTGCGCGGCGCGCTGTCATAGTCATGTCATATGGGCGCGCGATTTGTATTTTCAGACTTTTCAATATTGCTTTGAATCATGAGTACTACATTAAATATACATTTTAAAATGTTACTATAAATACATAAAACGTCCGATTTATTTTGTAAAACGTCCAACTTAAGGTGTAAAACCTGTATCTATCCATATTAACGTCACAAGAACACAACTCTAAAATTAAGAAATGGCGGAGTTTACCAAGTAATTTTTATTATGAAAATACAACTTTGTTTTAAACTCACCATAAATATTTTATTATAACTTAATTATAATTTTTACCGGTTTCGAAGCTAACCGCTTTTTAAGACTGATTAATACTACACATTATTACTATTTTTGTCCGCCTCCGTAGTGTGATGTTCAGCACGCTCGGCTACCGTTCTGAATGTCCCGGGATCGATTCCCAGGGGGGGTCTTATTTGACAATATAATTGATTTTTTCAGTGTTATATTTTTTCATTATTACCCTGGACTGATACCTGAAGTGGAGTGCTGATCACCTTTCTTTCTTGTGTAAACGATCAAGATAACACTGCGTTTATATGAAGCAGTGCCCTATGCACCATTGGGGTATGGATAAGGGTTTTATTATTATTTTATTAATCAGTCTTGAAGAAGAAGCGGTCTGCTTCGAAACCGGTAGACATTATAATTAAATTATAGTAATATATTTAGAGTGATTTTAAAACATAGTTACATTTTAATTATCAATGTTTTATTTTACTACTACTACTACTACTACTACTACCATCACGCCGTTTCCCGCAGGGGTAGGCAGAGAGGATGGAACGCCACACTCTTCTGTCCTGACATACACTCCTCGCCTCCTTCACATCCATACATCTAGTCATACATGCCCTCCGATTACGCAGACTTTTGTCACCGCCAGATTTTAGGTTCTGATTGATCTGATCATGCCAAGTCTTTTTCGGTCGTCCTCGTTCTGTTTTTCTTTCTTTTTCTTGTTTTATTTTAATATTTAATATATAAATTAAAATAGAGTTGTGCAATCTATAAAAAAAAAATAGATTTTTAGAAGTGGTGGTTACCAACTGGTTGATTTTTTTGTTTTCCCTTGCAGCAAGCTGCGCTTCGGCCTCGCTCCGGGCGCCGGGCGAGGCTCGCGGCCGCGATGGCGTAGAGCCGGCTGAGCCGCCCGGCATGGGCGCCAGCGTGGGGCGGCACGGCCGCGGCAGCGGCGGCGGCGAGGGCGGCGGGCGGCGGCGCGCGCAGTCCAGCGGCGACCTGTGCGGCGCGCCCGACGTCGGCTCGCTCCGGGACTCGTGCTCCGTGGCCGGCTCCGTGTCGGACGCGGCCACGTGGAACAGGTACATATGCCAATGCATACTAACTTACATATTTTATATAGTACGGCCTTACTCGCAAACACAGAATTCATATTACTATTTATTATTAGATTCACTATTCATCATTCTTCAGTAATTCCTTCTCTGTCCAAGCGGCCAGACTATAGAATGAATTACCTCTCCTTGTAAAAAATGCACCTTCTCTAATAACTTTTGAAATACGTCTGAGACATTATTTTTAACGTAAGAATCCTAACTGTCCATCAAACCCTTAGTTTTTCCCTCCACCTCCTTCCCTAAACTCCCTTTTTCCTCTCCCCTCCTTATTATCATATTTTGTAATTTACGTGTCAATTAGTATTTTTTTATGTTCTAACTACGTACTAACTACCCTCTGATTGCAACAGCTATAAATGGTATCAAATGTTTTGATCAATATCACTAGTATATTTTCGGTTGGTTGGATGATATTGCTTTTTAGCAATAAGCCCGCCAATGTACTTATTCCTTTTCTCTACATAAAGCTTAAATAAATAAATAATAGCGGCCAACCGCCCTAGAGGTTACACTTTTCTTTACGCGCGATTTTTTAAAATAATGTATTGGATTTGTTTTTTGTTTTTTAATTTCTTAAAATGAAAAAATATTTCATAATGTGAAACTCCTTACCTTTCAATAACTAACCTTACTTGTATATTTTATACATTTGATACAACAATACACTATTATAATAACACAATCTATCTTTATTACCATTTTCAGAAAAAAAACTTACTGAAATTTGTTTTTTTCGACACAATTTGACAATGCTCTCGCATCCCAAACGGCTTACCCAAAAAATAATTAAATATTTTATTTATTGTTTCGGCATTTACTTTGTGGTAAGTTACTAGTTTCAGTTTACATTTAGACCTGAAGATGGCAGCTTAGCTTCCGAAACTAGCTTGTCCTAAATAAACTCAAGTAGTAAAAAAAACAAGTGTTTTATTTAGTTATTAAATATTTGATAATTTCATTCATTGATCCGGTAGTCACCGTATGGTGTTTGAAAAATACCACGGTGTTTGAAAATGATGCGGAATGCATCGAAACACTAGTCACAATCAATTTGAAGAAATAGTGGTATTTACTAAAACTATAATAATAATAATAATAAAACCCTTATCCGCACCCAATGGTGCATAGGGCACTGCATCATATAAACGCAGTGTTATCTTGATCGTTTACACATGAAGGAAAGGTGATCAGCCCTCCGCTTCAGGTACCAGTCCAGGTTCATATTGAATAAATATTACAGTGAAAAAATCACTTATATTTATTTCACCCCCCCTGGAAATCGAACCCGGGACCTCCAGAATGGTAGCCGAGTGTGCTGACCATTACACTACGGAGGCGGACAAGTAAAACTAAAACTAAGTTAAACTAAAATTAAAAATAAATATTTAATAGTTAGAAGTCTCACAAATAAGCCAAACATTTTCATCATTCATCTTATTGAGTTTCAAATCTTTTATGGCCTTCTCAATTATTTTCTGGAAAATCCTTTATAAGCCAATATATTTTTTACTTCTCCCTCTTGTTAAATATCTGGCCAGTCACATTGCGGCTGTGATTGATTGAAGCGTCAATGATTCATCGTGTTTTATCGAATCTTCGGTACGCGGATAGATAACACGCACTACTTTGGCCCGGTATCAACATAATAATTGTATTCACTCGATCACGCTTTTATCCATTTCTTATCCGTCCATTAATTTAAATCTTAACATACATAATGCAATACTTTATGTTGTAGAAGAAAGAATAATGCTTTATATACAGTAAACTCCTTTATTCCTTTTCTCTTCTTACTCTTTGTGATTTTTAATGGCATCCAAAAAAAATACGCTTTATTTTTCTATCTTTTGTTGATTTATGTAAGGATAACTTTAGTTTACTCCTATTAAAGCCAGTTCGCAAAATTCCATGATCGCTTGATTAGTTTCATTAATTGATTCGGCACTCACTTTGTGGTAATATGTATTCATTTTTAATTTTAGTTTTACTCGGTAAATACCACTATTACGTCAAATCTATTGTGACTTGTATTTCAATGCATTCCGCATCATTTTCAAACACCTTATTTCAAATTTTGTGTTTGAAATGATACGGAATGCATCGAAACACGTGTCACAATAGATTTTAAGAAATAGGATTATAATATAAACTATTTCTAGATTTCGATATTATCCTACTTCGTGTATTTCAAACACCATCACGCTGTTTTTTTTATGGGTGGGCAGGGAGGATGGAATGCCACTCTCGTTTGTACTAACACACACTTTCGTACATCCACACATCGGCTGTCCAAACTTAAAACACAGTAAGGGACATTTTTTTCAAGTAGATTCTACTTAGTCCAAAAATGCAAAAAAACGTACTACAAAAAAAATATCCCTTACTATGTATTAAGTTTAGACAGCCGACATGTTGTCCACACTTGTTGTCTGCACACAATAAGTCTTTACTTTTGAAAACCATATATTTATTCCGACGAAAAACTAATTTTTTTTTCAATACAAAAACGGTGTTTTACGAAAAATATTCAACAACGTTTAATGGTACCAGAGTTTAAAAAAAAATAAGATGCGGGCTACCAACTATCCCCCCTTAAGGGTGCTTCTTTTATTGTTGTCTACAGTCACAATAAACAGAAACTCCAAATACTTATTCTTCTTCTAACCCTTATCCGCACCCAATGGTGCATTGGGCACTGCATCATATAAACACAGTGTTATCTTGATCACATTAGAAGGAAAGGTGATCAGCCCTCCGCTTCAGGTACCAGTCCAGGGTAATATTAAATCAATATTAAAGTGAAAAATACACTTTCATTTATTTGACCCTCTTGAGAATTGAACCCGGGACCTCCAGTACGGTAGCCCAGCGTACTGACCATTACACTATGGAGGCGGACAGTAAATGTACACCAAATCATTATTTTTTCGACCATTTCTGTACATTTTGCATTGCGATCGTGTTGTTTTACTTTACCTCATTATCCTTTTTGCAGTAGATCTCTTCCTAGTCACCTGGACGGTCGGCGGAGGCTCGCCTGCGGAGGCTGCGGTCGCTGCGCGGACTGCGCCCCTTCGGGGAACAGCTACAACCACCACACGCGCTCCTTCGGGCGCCCCGCCCACCACCGCCACCACCGCAAGTTCAGCCACCAGTACGGCTGCAAGCTAGGTGAGTTGTGCTACCACTCCCACAACCTAGCATGAAGTAGGCTAAAAACTGCTAATTTCTACTTCTAATTTTTAGCTTGGAAAGTTTTCATCGATAAGCGATCGGAAAATGTGTTGAGAGATTAAGCAGCAAACTTGAGTTAAAGTTAACCGTCCAATTTGGTATTTCTTTGTTTATTTACATAATTAATAGTTCTTCTTCTCCTTGGAAAGTTTTCATCGATAAGCGATCGGGAAATATGTAGGGATTAAGCAGCAAACTTAAGTTAAAGTTAACCGTCCAATTTGGCATTTATTTGTTTATTTACATAATTAATAGTTCTTCTTCTGCTTGGTGTAGGCCTTGTGGCCTGTTTTTAAGAGGGATAAGCTTCCTGCGATGTCGATTCCCAGCTGTCAATCCATCTCTTTGGTGGTCTGCTTGGGGGTCGTCTACCTTTTGTTTGCTTGGTCGTGCTGTGCAATGTGGGGAAGTCTGGATGGTTCCGTTCACATGTGCATACCATTGTCTCCTTCGTTGCCTTCCCCACCTAACAACATCTTCGATTATAACTTTTTTTGGTTGGCCGTGTTGTGCAATGTGGGGAAGTCTGGACGGTTCCGTTCTCTTCACATGTGCATACCATTGTCTCCTTCGTTGCCTTCCCCACCTAACAACATCTTCGATTATACCTTTTTTTGGTTGGCCGTGTTGGGAAGTCTGGACGGTTCCGTTCTCTTCACATGTGCATACCATTGTCTCCTTCGTTGCCTTCCCCACCTAACAACATCTTCGATTATACCTTTTTTTGTTGGCCGTGTTGTGCAATGTTGGGAAGTCTGGATGGTTCCGTTCTCTTCACATGTGCATACCATTGTCTCCTTCCTTGCCTTACCCACCTAACAACATCTTCGATCTCGCATATCTCTCATCCTGGTGTTCTTTATTCCATTTCGTAGACTCTTGCCAGATATGCTCCTTAGAGTCTTCATTTCTGACACTCTTAGCATGTTTTTTGTTACTGCGGTGTCTGTTCTGCATTCGATCCCATATGTAATATGTACCTCGTTGAGTCCAGTTTCACTATAGTCCATTTGATAATGTAAATTAGTCTGAATCGTCATATTGCGGATCAAAGCTACAATGTGATTATTTAAGCTTTATTTCTAAAGCTGCAGTAGGGATAACGCAGTGGTTCAATGCCAGAATGGTGCTCCCTCATTCAGCATGCTACTTCATATCATCGTTCTTCTTCTTCTTCTTTTTTAATGGCTTTTTACCCATCTTGGGTGTTATAGCCAGTGTCATATCATCGTTCTGTCATTATCTATCAACCAGAAGCATGTATTCTATATAGGCATAAAATCAGTGCCTACGCTGGACTACTCGCGTTCACTATAAAAACATGACCAGTGCCTACTTTGCCTTATCCTTACCCAACCTTACTGCCTCCTTGATAAAAAAAAAACTTTGTGCACGCCACTGCTATCAACCATCCCTTTCACACACATGCCTTACAGATACCTTCCAGATCCAATATTCAAATTTTCATTTCGTTTGTATTTAAGAATTCTCGCTTAACTATTATATACATTTTTCTCTGTTGTTGTAAAGATTATTAAAATGTTTTAGTTTATTAGGCTTAATAAACTTAAACTAATCTACTGGAATTTGAACAATCTTGAATCTTGTAACAGTCGTTACATTGATAACAATCCTTTAGTTTGCGAACTTTACAATGCTCGACAGGATTATAATATTCGCCATACAAAAGAGAGAAGACTTTCCAAAAACGAACTTTTCATCGCTCTTGTATAAGATTATAAACATATAAAACAGAAACAAATTATTGATGCATGATTTATTACTGTGTAAAGCTTGTATGTATGTGTTTTATATTAATTTAAGTTATCATTTTATTAATACAGTGGAAATCGTCTAAAACGAATAATTTTTACTCTAAGAATCAAGCAATGCGAAAATATATTCTAGTGGCGACGAAATGTCAGGTATACGAGTATGTTTTCATACACCTAATTTATTTTATGAAAAATCGAATAATGTATACCTGAATATGTAAATACAAAACATTGAATTAAACTATTTGAAATACAAATATTTACATATATATATAAATGTGTAAATAATCTCAGTGCATACATTTTTTCTCTTTTTTTGTGTTATTAATTAATAATAGTTTTGTGTGTAATTTAAATAACATGTTTACTAACACTCTCCTTATCATTCATCGTTCACTTAGTGTAATACAAATTTGATTTTTTAAAACGGTTTATAAGTTTTTTAAAGTGGTTTTATACAAAGTGAACGATGAATGATAAGGAGAGTGTTAAATTACCATAACACAGGGCAATATTAAGCTAGTAAGATAGCAAATAGTCAATGATCATGTTTTTGTATAAAATGCACTTGGTCACTTTCTCCTGTATGACTACGATATGTATATGACGAATAATATCATGTTTGGCTCCGTACTTTCGTTTTTCGACGATTTTCGCTGTATTATAAACATCTTTGTATATTTGCAAGCATGACTCCTAACAGATATTTCCCACTGTTTGTACATATTGTATTAAATGTTTGTTTAATGTACTGTTATTGACTTCTTCTCACTCGCTTTTCGTAGAAACACGTTATGTCCTTTACTCCCGACTTAATTTATTCTCTCCTTATTACTTCGTTGGCGCAAACGTTTTTCAATTCTCTCAAGATTTCAATTCTCGCGAATTCACGCTGGGATTAATGTGTGTATCCAGTCGAAGTCTTCCGGCAATAGTCTCAGTGCGAACTAAGCAATCGGGCAAAGATCCCTAGTCAATTTAAAAATTGCATAAATAACCTGAGGTTCAGAATTTTCTCGAGCAATCAAAGCAAGAAACGGAAAGAGTATTTATCGTATTATGCGGTACTCGCATATATGCAGTCACTTTTATATGTACAAGTTCTAAAGAAACGGAAATATGCCACATTCTTTTTAAAAATTTGCTTATATTAAGTTAAACACATACTTTAATACATCTACATTGTATAAACATACACACATACATGTGTACGTATATATATATATATATATATATATATATATATATATATATATATATATATATATATATATATATATATATATATATATATATATATATATATATATATATATATGAATATATATACATTTATATAAATATACATATATATATATATATATATATATATATATATATATATATATATATATATATATATATATATATATATATATATATTTATATATATATATACATATATGTAAATATACACATACGTACATACATACGACACTTGAGTCACTTATAAAAAAAACAATGTATGTTAAAATAATGTGCAAAAGACTCTTATATTTAGTTTATATGTATGTTTACAATTTTTTTAAATAATTTTATTCGAAAGTTTAGATTTTATGCGTTTTTAAACTAACATACAAGGGAGGCTCCCTTGTAATTTTTAAAAATTTATTTTACTTTACAAGATAATACTTCATCTATTATTTATCGGTTTTCATATTTTTATATCCTTTATCGCATGATTTTTTTCTTAATTATAATATTTTTATATTTTTTCATTGATCTTAGTTTATTAACTCATACAGTTTCAGATATTTCGTTCAAAACCATTTTCAATCGGTGATTGTTAATATCGTCGTGGCGTCGTTAGCAACGGTATCTCTCGCTCGAACGCACCACTCGAATCAGTCCGCGGCTAGCACAACTCTTACTGACCTTGGGTGGTTTTGCAGCAGGGGATCTGGACCCGGTGTGGAAGCTCCAGGATCCTGGCTGCGACCAAGGGTACGGCTCTGAGAGGTCACCAGAAGAGGAGTTCCCTCCAGCTATGCCGGTTGACGAGGACTTTGACGATCAGGAGGTGGACCTCAGGCAGATGTATCCGTTCATCAACGACGGTAAACCTCACATAATCTCCACCTGTTTTGTCATATTTTGCCTTTATAAATACTCACCCCTGACATTATGACCACCATCGATCTCCATTGTCAACAGCCACAGATGCGAACGAATTTTCAAGCCAACAATTTTGTTTCTGATTCAGTTATTACACCCATCGGTTATACCATAACAGTGATATATTATATATAACAGTAATAAAGTTATGTTTACCATAACAGTGGTATAGTCCGCTATAAGTGCATCCGATGCTACAGATCTAGGACAAACACTGCGTATAAAAATTAATCATTTTTCTTTCATTCATCTCTCGCTCCGTCCACGAAGACACCTAGCAATATTCAGATTTTTTGTGTTTTTATTTTGTGTATGATCAAATTTCCTTTTTTTTAAAGCTTTATAGATTATCGCTGTTGATTAGTTTATCCCGAGTTACTGTGTATAATATTTTGAAGTATTTGAGTATAATTCGTCCGTGTGCCAATTGTCCTCTGCCTATTATATTTTTTTTAATATATATTTTGCCTCGCATGTGATAAGCTAGTATTGATGTTGTGTATCTTAAAATGAATTGAACAAACTTGATGTATGAAGATTGTTTTTTTTATGTTTAGTTTAAATTTCAGCGTTGTGCCCTTGGAATGTAGATGAATTAAGAGAGGGTAGAAGCTGTTTCTTTTTTTTATCAGTGGAAACACTGAAATACAAGAAACAGCGTCTACCCGTCTTTCATCCTTCAATGTCAAAAGGGCACAACTCTAAAGCTTCGATTATGCTTCTAGAAAGAGCTTGAGCTTAAGCTTTAAAAAATAATTGTGGTATGATATTGAAATATGGTTGACGGAAATCTCCTTTTTATTGATCTTATCTTATAAATATATGTTTCATTCTTAAATCAATAGTTTATAATAAATAAATAAATAAATAAAATCTGAATCAAAATAAATCTTAAAAGCCACTTAAATCATTTACACTAGTAAAGAAATAAATGCATCACCTCCCCATTTTACATGCTATATTTTTGTAATAAATAAAATATTTTGAATGTATCTCTCGAAAGTAATTTGAAGCCGCTTCATAAAGTTCAGATTTTCTTGGCTATACAAATTAAAACATCAATATAGATATTTTCACAGTATCTCAACTTTATAAAGGAGATGTACTTTTATCGCTTTAGTATCTGTTAATTTCATTATATTCACAAAGTATGTTTATGTTAAACGATAAGTGCTGGAGCTCTCTGGCTCTAGATTTGCCAAGTTTTGTGCACTCATCGAAAGAGTTTTCAAATAACGCGGATGATTTTTTTAGTTATATATAAATCCTTCAATCTTTCTCGTAAGAACGCTTATTTTTTCTCGTTTTCTTGTGCCAGTGGCGCTCGTAGACCGGGTCGATGTAAAATTTTAATATAAAAGTTTCCCAACCAACTTTTTTCATCAGTTAAAGCACCACCCGTCACTGTATCGACATAACTACATTAGGGGTTTCCGACCTTAATTCCAACCACGAAACCATTTTTAATGCCGCTCACAGCACTCGGGATTAGATTTTGAAAGCTTGATCCTCGAATTTAGGTATTGATATGGTGTTTTATTATGACCTATCAGTTTTTTCCTATAAATCAGTAGAATTGTACCGTTGCAAAGGCTGAGAAACCCGTGTTTTCGTATTATACGGTTAAAGTCGAGCATTTTATACTATCGGAAATCAATAGCCCTTTGAATTTATTTTAGTTAGGCTGTTAGTTTATATTGTTCAGCTTCGAGATTATAGTGTTTTTACTAGGATTAAATCTCAGAATTTATATTTTGGCTTATAGTCTTCAAAATATCCCATTTCAAAGACAAACTTCATCGAAAGTGTAACAAAACACTTAGTTGTGGAGGTTTTTGACACGATGACTTTAACGTACATTCCCGCTTTATATGATGTACCTATGTACATATTTTATATATTTAATAAATTTTAATGCAGGTTAGTATAACATTATGAATAACATACATTCAACCTTTATTCACACTCGATGGTGCATAGGGCACTGCTGATATAAATGCAGTGTTATCCTGATTGTTAACTCATGAAGGAAAGGTGATCAGCCCTCCGCTTCAGGTATCAGTCCAGAATAATATTGAATAAATATTATTGTGAAAAATCTCTTATATTTGTTTGACCTCCCCCCTGGGAATCGAACCCGGGACCTCCAGTGAGGTAACCGAGCGTACATTTAAAAAAACATTATAAATCAGTTGTATTTTTGTAATAATTTAATTTTAAAAATATATTTAAAACATTGTATATTTAACATTAAAATGTAAAGCATTTTTATAATATTGCAGATAAATTTCTAAATAAATATTGAGGACATACTAGCAGAATACATTTATTCATACAAATATATTCTGGGATAATGGAGTTTAAAGAAAAAAAGAATATTTGAGACAATCTTACACACACTCTCCTTATCATTCATCGTTCGCTTTGTATAATACCACTTTAAAAAACACTACTTCACATTATTACACAAAGTGAACGATGAATGATAAGGAGAGTGTTATATTACCACACCACAAAGTTAACAATGCTTTTAATATACAAAATCTTACACACTGCTCTTTAATTTAAATTAAATTATTACTTATCAATAGTAAAGAATATATAGTACTTTCCGGTTTTATTATGAATATGTATACCGAAATATACAATTTTATTTTGCGCATTATCTAATACAAGCATATTCCAATCTTTAAAACGTATAAAGTAATGGTAGGCTAGCATTTTTGGTGAATTTATCGCATTTTTCTTATAATAATTAACTCTGGTACTTTTATATCAAATCCTGAAATTTGCTTTCGACTTCATCCTCTTTTGTACCAAACGAATGATAAAGAGATTTATTTTTATACTTCTGAAATCTTCTGAAATACGCTGCAGATAGAATGTTTTATACCGGGTAAATAAATATTCAAATACAAGAGGAAAATTATCAAATCAACTCTCAGAAATAACGTTCCTGTTTTTTTTAAGCATAAAAATTATATTAATTTAATTAAGCGTTCACCTTAAATATTATCTTCATTTAAAAAAAAAATACATCTTCCCCGGTATATTTCACCCTTTTTATTCAAAATATTTTCGATTTTGCACTTAATTACAGTACCTACCTACATATGTGCCAATGAACAGGAATAAATGCAACCAAATGCGGCAATTAGTAGAAAAATAACCCAATTTATTAATACTGTATGTTCGTTTAAGAAGCATCAGATTGACAGCGTCTTAATTAATTCGCTATTCATTTACCTTTATTCGATTCCTGAACTGTACCATAAGAAAAATATATTGTCTTTCTAACCCTTATCAGCACCCAATGGTGCATAGGGCACTTAATCGTATAGGAGCAGTGTTACCTTGATCATATAATTACACGAAGGAAATCGGATCAGACCTGGGTAACAATAGAATAAAAAATCAAGAATAATCACCCTCCTGAGAATCAAATCTGGAACTTTCATCACTGTAGCCTAATGCGCGCCTAACTATGAGGGCGGATATTTTTTAACTCCCTGGAAAAAATGAAGGATTAAAGACACAATGAAAATTGAAGACGAGTGACTTTACTTTAACCCTTTCGACACGCTCCATAAAAAATAAACGAGACATTTTTTTTATATAATTAATGTGCGTTTGGTGACTATACGTCCCTAAAGGACCCGAGCCAGACGCGACAAAGTTTACCAGGCAATCTGCAACAGTGCCTAAATGAAGGTTTACCCTCGATTCAACTTTTATTATTGTTTTGTCCAAGAATAAACAATATATCATATAATACCACAACGAATTGCCCTTGACGTAGTATTTCACGAGAATGGCACTGCATAAAGTATCCAAAATTATTTTTTTAATATTGAAAGGTGCATTTTTTACTGTATTTGTTACGTTAAAATTAATTACTAAGCACTTTTATAGGATAGATCCAGAACAAAGATACTTTTAGGGTTTCAGTTTTTGGTGGGCTTCTAAATATAATATTAACCCTTTGAATATTATTATTCAGCCCTTTTGTAAATGCGGAATAATGTAATATTATTTATTCACAAACGGTTCTTAACATCTTCAATAAATTAAGTTACGGAAATTTGTATTTTAGTACTTAATTAAACGGAAGTATGAATTTATCATTGTTTTAATTTTCGTAACAATATTTAAATAGGTTTTTACTTGACCACTAAAGAAGCCTTGTAAGAAAAATCAAATAGCTAATTTTTCACTGATGGCGGTAAAGACTCAAATGTGGTTTGTTCTAAAAAGAAAAAAAATCTATTCAAAATTAATATAAAAGTTTAATCGTTAACAAAATGCTATAATAATAATAATAATTTTGGATGATTTATACAGCGCCATTTTCGTAAAATACTACCTCAAGGGCGCTTATACAGAATGGATTATAATATGGAAAAGTTTTGGGTGTTTAAACTGACCCTGCATTTCATAAAGTTTATAATTTTATATGTTTTTTTACTGTAAAGATATTTTTTCGTTAAGCTTTAATAATAAATAGCACAAATAGAAGTTGGAGTAAACGCATGTTTTTGGATCGCTATTGTTTATTGTATACACAATATTGACAAGGCCGTAGGAATGCATTTAACACGTGTTATTTGTTCCGAGAAATGGACTGCATCACGGACCAAGCTAACTTCAGTTGCATTATTGATGCATTTTTCTCAAATAACAGCTAAGCTGTAGAACTTTTTTCACTTTTAACTATTTTAATTTATCAGTAATCACAGTATTTCTATGTATGCAAAAAAATACGGACTTAAGATGCAAATATCTGAGGGAATCTATTTAAACTTATGAAGCAGCTTTGGCCGGCAGCTGTACAGCGCCAAGCGAAAAGATTTACAAAAATGTTGTATGTTATACAGTGTATAAAGTGATCATAAGTCAATGTACGTATAAAGTAAGCCCCTAGTAAACTAAGTGCCTATTCTAAAAAAACTATGTAAATCTCTTGAGATGTCTTAAAAATGCACTTGATTATTCATTTTAACGACATAGAAATATAACTTTTCTTTGCATTAATAATTATCTCCTTACTTTATCCTCGAATAACTTACATTACATTTTTTCATTACAATAACCAATTTAACAGTTTTATGTAAATATAACAATAAAAAACTTGAAATAGACCACTTTTGAGTTTATTAAAATATACTAGACTAGTTTCGAGAGCTACAGATATTCTCATCTAAAGGTAGAAAAACGAAGTTTAAATATTTAAATTATCATGTTATTCCACAAAGCAAATATACATCCCGGCTTATTGTCCTTGCAGACTGCTGGGGTCAGCTCTCTTCGTCCCCAGGCTATATGTCCTTCTGTCCTGGATAACGTCACCTAGGGCCATGCCTTTGAATCATGTTTTATTTCTGCAGCACCTATGAATTCCTTGGCATTCCTCTATATAACTTTTGAGAAATATCCATTTCTATTTCCTGAATTTACGTTCCGTATTTACGTTCGGGTTCTCTGCGTCCTGTATGCCCATACCATCTCAAATGTCTTTTCTCTGCCTTCCTAAGTAAATGCCAGATCAATAAACATAACAGTTTAATATTTTAAATAATTGTTATTTTTACGCGCCGATTATTTACAAGTAAAACAGTAATTTCAAAAATGTACTTTTAATTTGAACCCACTCCCTAACCGTAATAACATGTTCCCTTGAGGAATGATCAATCATATTGTTCAAATTTCTACGAATTTTTCTTATTCGATCATCTTGCACGAGCATATTTTCAACCTCCAAAAACCGCCGATTCCCATGCGACTTTTGCCAAAAAAAATTAAGGGTCTTGTTATTTTTATTTTCTCAATGCTAATAAATAGGAACATAGGGGAGTTGTTCCGATATTGGGCACGCGCTGAACCAATTAAGGACATTCAAAGTTACTGTCTAGTGAATGATGTTTTCTCAACCAATCGAATCAGTTTTATTTTTAAAATCATATAATGTTACCTGAAACTAAGTGTGTCCTAAATCGTGATACAAAATTATTATTTTGAAGTCTTTTTCTTTGAAATAATATTGAATTCGTCAAAGATTTGTTTAGTTTTTTTTTTAAAGAAGTCAATAAAACATTATGCAGGTCAATAAAACATTTGCAACCCCGCTTGACGCAGGGGATAATTTTTAATAAATTTAACGTTATACAAAACAACTTTAAACGGAATCATCAATATGCTTAAATACACACAGCGTTAAATGGGGTTTCATTTAATTAAAAATTTGACGTTTAATTTGTAGAACATTTTTATTTACGTATTAAATGTTAAATCAAATACTGATTTTTTGAGTCTACTAAGTTTTATTTAATTTAAAAAATAAAACAAATCAATTCTGTGACAATTGTTTCGCCTAGTTATGGCATTTTAAAACGAATGTCATTCGTTTGACAAGACTCAGAAAATGAGTATGTGATTTAACATTTAATACATAAAAGTTTAGTTTTATTATAAATTTTATTTTTTCATTGAACTATTTTTATATTATTTTTTGACATCTTATCAAAGATGAAGAAGAATATGGAAGTCTGGGCATTTACGGGGTTGACATATTCCATATTTCCACATTCTTCTTCATCTTTGATGAGATGTCAAAAAACAATATGAAAATAACTCCTGTAATTGGAGATAATCCAGATTTTGTGAACAAGTATTTGGACACACTCAAAATGTTGAACTATTTTTAAATTATCTAGTATTTTCCCAATCATTTCTCTAAATACCAACATTATACAAGGTAAACAATAATGGGTTAACAAGGTCATAAATACATACAAAGAATAGGCATTTCATAAACCGTTTACAAATAAATGGTTTATCTCTCCACATGACACATAATCTTGAAAATAATACGTGTAATCTCCAGAGTTCCCAATGATAAAAAAATGTGTGATTGATTCCTCCTGAGCGCCGTCTAGTAGATTTATAAATATCCCTCTTAATCCTTACTTAAGGAAAATTGGCTACCCATTGTAAGAGCATATCTTCAAATAACAGGAATTGTTAGGATTTATACGTGAGATTGATAACGGCGATTCGTTATTCCTCTACCCGGTCTTTTCTCATCGCCTTTACCTTTGAATTCTCACAACTCCCAGAAAAATTTGATGGCCTTAAATACAAAATCCTTTTCGCCTGCTAGATCGCTGTCTTTCTATAGTATATCAGGTCGTGCTTTTTTATTTTGAGGGGTTTAATGGTGTTTTAAATCGATCGGGTGGCAACTAAAAATACGCTTGTTTTTCACGCACTTTGTACCACCGCTTCGTGCTTGAGTTATTGCGTTGAAATTAAATGATTGATCTCTTTTCTGATTTACGTAAGCTTCTGAACGCTTCCTGTGTGTTTCCATACTTTATTTCCTTTTTGTGTTCTGCTTTTGGCTCAATTGTTAGAAAAATATGCTCTAAGGATTGTTGGGAGATAATTTACGGCTTTTCTTCTATTACGTCAAAGGCAAAACGATTTTGAATTGCTGTAAATTTTGTATTCGCAGAAATGTGCATTAAACAAAATTGAATTTCGGTTTTCACATTCGATAAAAAATTCCTAACTCGATTACCTCCTTATTTAGAATGTTTTCGCATTTTATTCATCTCAATATCTTCTTCCGAAGCTTCCAAAGCAACCTCGGATTATAGGGGTTAAATCGTGTAATAATATGTTTTCCACCAACGTTTAAGGGTAGTCGAGATGGACGAGACTAGATTACAGTGTTTAATCCATAAAAATCCTTTCAAATTTACTGTTCTACTGTTCATATTAAATGTTGCCTTATATTGTACAACCATGTTTGTGTTTATCTTTTTCATACTAAAAGTAGATATTTTACTTCAAGATTAATATAAATTAGTACAAAGGTTAGTTGGCCCCACTGATTTGTCATACCTTTCAATATTATCTTGTATTAGACTATTCGCCTCTATAATGTAATGGTGAGTGCATTTGGCTACCTTGCTGGAAGCCCCGGGTTTCATTCCCAAGGGGAGTAGGAATGAATGTTAGTGATTTTTCAATATTTTATTTATTTAATATTACCGTGGACTTGTACCTGAAGTGCAGAATTGATTACCTTGCCTTCGCGTAAGTAACAATCAAATCACACTGCATTAATATGATGTCTATATGCCTAATGCACCATTTGGTGCGGACAAGGGCTGAAATAAAAGACTATTAAAATATTTAGTATAAAAAAGTATTAAAAAAGACCTTAATGCACAACGGTTTTATTTATTGAGTCGGAATTATTTCTATTGTATATTGTTCTTATTTCTATCCGCCTTTCATATATTTTTTCATAATAATTTTCGTGTGCTAAAAATGTGTTACTTTATGTTTATCATTTTTAAAAACTGGATAATTAGTAAAAAAAATGAGTAAAATTTCACTGGGAATCGAAAAATGAGTAAAACCTCACTGGGAATCGAACTCGTGGCCTCCTAACGCGCTAACAACCACATCACGGGGGCGTACAAAATTCACTAGCGCAATACTTAGCTTTTTATAGGTTATCTGTATTTTCAATAGGTTTTTAACAACTCATTTTCATACTCAAATTCTATGAATATGGGCGTACTCGTATTTGCATTACTGCTTAGTACAAAACGTTTGCTCAAATATTACATAGAATGTTTAAAATGCCAACAACTGTTTACTCTACGTCGATTATATTGTTTATTTTGTATTCACAAAGGTCGGTTGACGATCAAACTCAAGGAAGCATACGAGTACATGTTTATAAAATGGTTCGTTCACCATAAGATGAAATTTTAACATGAAAATAAGGGTGGCCTCGCTACAACATAAATATCCAATACCCACGCATGCGTACAACATGAATTAGATTTAAACGGCAAACTTTCGCATGTTAGTACCCTTTGCATGTGTGAAATGTTTGGAGACCTAATAGATTCTCAGAGGAATTCTAGTTCTAGAATAGCTTTGTTTTACTTTTCACCGAATGAATACGTAATCAGCCTCCACGTTCTCTTATAGTACTTTTTTTCTAGAATAACTGATACTTTGATCATTTGTCGAGGGATCCATTCCTGCCTCATGTATCACAAATTATTTGTTTTTAATTAATGTTTTACTTAGTAAATACCACTATTTCTTTAAATCTACCGTGACACGTGTTTCGATGGATTCCGCATCATTTTCAAACACCGTAAATGATGCGGAATGCATCGAAACACGTGTTACAGTAGATTTTAAGAAATAGTGGTACTTACTAAGTAAAACGTTAATTATAAATAGATAGATTTTACCACAAAGTCCGAAATTTTCAAAAGTTACCGAATCAATTAATGAAACAAATTATTCTGTTTATATTTTAATAGCTAAAACTTAAACGATAAAATATTTAAGACTGTCCTTTACCTTATCATTCATCGTTTACTTTGTGTAATACCTCTTTAAAAAACGCTACTTCGTGACTATCGGTTTTGGAATAATCATTCCATCATCAGGTCAAATGTAGAATAAAATGAAATTGTTACGGTCTGACATTCGTACAAAAAAAAATTAAATACAAAAAGAAGGCTAATGAATCACTGGGAATATTTTTTTAAAGTGGACTTGTAGTTAAATTTAATTAGTTATTTATGAGGGCATTGGGGTGCGGATAAGGGTTTGGATATTTTAATGACTTTATGGATAATAGAAGCAGGTTTTTCCTTAAAAAACTTCAAATGTTTATGAAGATTTATTGGGCTTTGAGTTAAATAGCAAATTATTCAAAACGAATACTTTGTATGGAATAAATAAATACATGGCTGGTTTCACGTAGACCTGTGAGCCGAGTGTACGAGTATTCCCGACCCAGCGGAGCGTTGTTGTGGATGATATTAAATACAATAGCTTTGCATCAATATGCGCATACTGAGCGCATTGTATTCATGGAAATTCGACCGACCGATTACAAAACGGAGCCCGCTCCATTGGCTGACTTTTCCGTGCGTTTTGTACATTTTCTACTATTTTGCATTCTTTTGTCGATCCAGACTTATTACGATCAAAACAACACCTATTTTACAGAATAAAATAACAAGTATGTCATTTTTTCCACATGAATTTTAATTGATCAACAACCGGGTTTTGTCGGTTGCAATATCATCAGACTGGTGACATGTCGGTTAAATTTTAAGAGGTCTCGCTTCCTCTTTTACGTTAAACTTTTATACGAAGAGGCCGATAGTAGTCACTATTAGTCGTGAAATGACGTTACGGTTTGATTTCGGCTTTCGGTTATCCGACTATGAAAAAGGAATCAAGTTTTGTTTGCAATTTTGAAATTTGTTCGTTGTATCTGAAGTGCGTCAAATAGCCTTCTTCTCTAAAATTAGGAGCTGTACGTGGTTTCCTCCCAGCAATGAGCAAATGCTGAGATGTTCCTGATTAGGCCACAATAGATTATCCCTCCTGTTCCCAACACAGATTAAAATTTAAAATAAAATAGAACAAACAAAAATCCACTTTATGATCTATGAACTTTGTACATAATAAGCAAGGTAAATAATTAATGGAATCCCCATCTATTTTTTTTGGTTCGTTAACCCTTAGCGTGCGAACCGTCGATAGATCGACTCTATCAATGCGTATAAAGTGCGGAGCGTCGGAATACCGACTATTGCGCAATTTGATTTAGGTATCGAACTATACGGACGTGTCTTAGCGCGCGCATTATAACGTTTTTAATAAGTTAAAAACGTTTATAAATAACCATTTAAAATTATTTGCTGTGAATTTAACATAGATTTTAGTATTTTTTTTAAGTAAAAGTTTTTTATTTCTACCAACATAATGTCAAATTCGTCAAGTAGTGATGATGAAAAGCAATTAGCAATTTATGCGAAAATAAGCTCAGCACTATGAAGGTCCGTTATATCGAGGTTTTGCTGTATTTTCTTTACGCAAGTCTTCAATTCCTGACCGTGACCTATTAGTTTAACCCAGTTAGTTTTGCGTTAGCCTTTCAGTGCGCAAAAATAGACCCAGATGTCGCACAACACGCCGGTTACTGGGTTACACGTTGCGGGCATCGCGAGCGCGCTGGTGGTGCGCCGGTGCATATGTGCATTACGTACAGCTCCTACAGTGCACTAGAACTGTACTACTCCACTCCGACACATTGTAGTCACGGACATAATGAATTTCAAGCTTTCCGCTCGCGAGAATGGCACTTAGCCAATTCCAGGGGGAGTCGAAGCCATGAAGAACTGGCGGTAGGCGGTAGGCAGTTGCAACATTAGTAGCGTGTAGTTTGCTTTCAACGTACGCCGTGGGTAGTACATGCCACGATACGAGATACATAACATCTCATGTGCGGAACGCTTGATACGGAAAAATGCACCGTCGTCGCTATATTCAGTAAACATACGTTTGCTTATCGAGCACGTTGATCTGCGGTGTTTCTCGTTCATATTTCGACGCGTGCTTTTGATACCTCAGTCTTGCAGCGCTCGTTTTATTTTATAATTTAACCTACTCCAATCTGCGAGCCTGGGATTTTGACACGAAAATTTTTCACTCGTAGGAAGCTCTCATTAAAGTAATTAATTTTTTGTAAATTTCTGATAAAATGTGTAAATTACGACATTTTTTTTTGTAAATGTGATTTTAAAAAAAAAAAATTAAATGTGGGTGTACTTTGCTCGGGTAGGCTGAGAATGTTATATAGAAATAAGCAAATGTGTTATCTTTATTTATAATTTAGGATTTACTTGATTAATACTACTATTTCTTCAAATCTATTATGACATGTGTTTCTCTATGCATTCTGCATCATTTTCAAATACCTACCGTATGTTTGAGAGTATTTGAAATGGTTTTGAAATCGTGTTTAAAAATGGTGTTTGAAAATGATGCGGAATGTATCGAAACACGTGTCACAATAACTTAAGAAATAATGGTAATTACCATGTAAAATATAAATTAAAAATAGATGGATATTATCCCAAAGTAACTGCTGAATCTTGAGCAATGTCTTGAGAGTGAAAAGGGTTACAATTATGTAAATTTTCTTCAACACCATCTATATTTTTATGGTGATTTTATGTCTTCTTGACATCCAGTGACGAGAAAATGTGAAGTGATCGGCCTTCAAATTAGATTTTTGCTGGTTTTCTACCGGCGAAAAGTGGTTCGATAATATGTATAGTAACGTGCACGAACTATAAGTATAGTAACGTGCGTATAGTTTGTTCCCTTGGAAACTTTGATATACGTAGGTGTTGATATAAAATTTCTAGACAATTTCTTAAATTGAATCATATTTGGAATCTAATAATGTGTGTCTCAAGGCTTCACAATTTTCACTTACGTTATTCTCTTGATATTTTAGTATTTTTGTTGAATTTCACACTTCATGAAATAATTCCCTCTACGAGGGCAGCACAGCTAGTATAAGAGTGAATGGGGACATTACATCATGGTTTGCAATATCCAAAGGCGTAAAGCAGGGATGTGTAATGTCACCATGGTTGTTTAATCTCTATATGGACCATTGTATGAAAGAGATTGAAAGTATGGGAGTCGGAGCGAAAATGATGAATATAACTGTTAGTTGCTTGCTGTATGCGGATGACGCCGTACTGCTAGCGAGCAGCGCGGAGGACTTGCAACTAATAGTGTCAAGAATGTACGATGTATGTATGGAAAATGATCTGGCAATGAATGAAGGTAAGTCAAAGGTCATGGTGTTTGAAAGAGAGAATGATTTGACAGAATGCAAGATTATCGTACACAATGAATCCCTAGAACAGGTGCAAGAATTTTTATATCTAGGAAGCATGTTCACAAGGGATGGAAAAGTGGATAAGGATATTGAGAGAAGAGTGAATGCAGGGAATAGAATAAATGGTGCTTTTAACAGAGTGATTGGGAATAAGAATATGTCCATGGAAGCCGAGCTAGCGGTTCACAACGGCGTGCTAGTACCGACACTAATGTATGGAAGCGAAACATGGAACTGGCAAAGGAAGGATGAAAGCAGAGTGAATGCTGTTGAAATGCGCTCCCTCAGACGAATGTGTGGAAAATCATTGTATGACAGAATTAAAAACGATGATATAAGAAAGGAATGTAAGGCTGAACGAGGAATAATTGAAAAGATTAGAAAGAGCTCTTTGCGGTGGTATGGACATGTGGAGCGAATGGATAGCGAGAGAATGACTAAGAAAATATATGTGGCGAATGTGAGAGGGAAAACAGAACGTGGACGACCGAAAAAGACTTGGCACGATCAGATCAATCAGAACCTAAAATCTGGCGGTGTCAAAAGTCTGCGTAATCGGAGGGCATGTATGACTAGATGTATGGATGTGAAGGAGGCTAGGAGTGTATGTCAGGACAGAAGAGTGTGGCGTTCCATCCTCTCTGCCTACCCCTGCGGGGAAACGGCGTGATGGTAGTAGTAGTAGTAGTAGTATGAAATAATAAAATAATTTAAACTGGGTTTTCAATCAAAGTTCTTACTAATAGTATTTTTTACTCAAATACTGGATTTAACCATGAAGGATTTTCAGCAATATATTTTTAAATATCCCAATAGAAACGAAGAAGTTTTATGAGAAGCTATTTTGGAAAGTCTGATCATTTGCTCAGACTTTCCACTTTTCTTTGTAAATACAAAACATACAATTTGTTTCTGAAGAATTTTTAATTCATGTTACCTGATCTTATTTTGAACATGCTAGAATTCGAATTAATGCAAGAATATTATTCTTTATCTATCGCCTTGATTTTTTTAAACATAATTACTTTTACAACATTTTGAGTGTGTCCAAATACTTGTTCACAAAATCTGGATTATCTCCAATTACAAGAGTTATTTTCATATTTTTTTTTGACATATCATCAAAGATGAAGAATAATATGGAAGTCTGGGCATTTACGGGGCTGACGACCGTCATAGGCTGGTTTAAGTGATCACTTTACACACGTGTACTTCCAAGAATTTGAGTAGTGTGGTTGTCAATAATGGGTAAAATTGGTGAATGTTACACCTGTGTAAAGTGATCGCTTAAACCAGCCTATGACGGTCGTCAGCCCCGTAAATGCCCAGACTTCATATTCTTCTTCATCTTTGATGAGATGTCAAAAAATAATATTTACTTTTGTTTAAAATTTCAATTTATGTTTATAAATCAAATACTCAAAATCATTATACGCTCCTTTATCTGCTATTTTCACTGACACTGCGATATGTCAGTAAGGTGTCCAAATATTTCTTACAGTAGACAAGTGGTGATAACCAAGAACTTTGTCTCTTTTTTACAAAATATTTAAATACGTAAAATTAGTACATAATTTAAATACTCAAATAGCAGAGAAAAGACGTTGACACGAGAACATCATAATGACGCACTGCAAATAGAGATGGCTCTGATGAATAGTTGATTGATATCTCTGTCCACAGATGTCACCCAAAACTGTTTACATAGGGTTGTTCCCCGTGTTTTTGCACAGTTTCGCATATTATTTTGTCGATGCCGCTACTAGACACAAACACCCAAGCAGTGGCGTGCATTTCATATAGGGACATAAGCAGTGCTTACCATTATGGAATGGAAAAAATATAGAGAACTGTAATAGTAATAAAATGAAAATAAAGATTTAAAAAAACTAAAAGTTTTTTTAGTTATTCCTCCGCGACAAAACACGCATTATTAGAGTTATGACAGATAAGTGAAGCATTCAATAAAGACTTACCCATAAAATAACCAACTAAATTTATCTTCGAGTCCACTTTTAAAAATATTCCCATTGAGATTCATTTGTCTTCATTCTCTCTTTCAAAAGTTTATTTTTATACAAATATCAAATAAATGTCACGAATAAGTGTTTATAAAAGTGGTATTATCACAAAGTGAACAATGGATGATAAGGAGAGTGTTTTATGACGGAAAAGTATTAAAATATACCATAAACAATAAAACGCTGTTTTTTCTATTACTAGGTTACAGTGATTAATAACTGTGCACGCCACTGTACTCAAGCAGTCTGTTCGCGTGTCAACTGATCTACATTATGTATTATCTTGTGTCGCTCCATTATCTATCACAACACTATCTAATTTCTGATTTCATTCCCGCACCAATATCTTACGGAGTAACTTTCGGGAGATGTGCCTCTGTTAGCCCTCGACATACATTCTGTGCGATTGACGTTGTTTTCCCACACCCCGCTCAGAGGCTGTCACCCGCTGTGACTGTACCTTCTACCTTCCCCTCAACGCTACGCTATTCCACCACCCTCATCGCCACCCGCCCCTGGGTTATCTTATCTCCTCACTCTGACTATATCTTATCTTCCAGCTCTGTGACTCCCAAACTGTCGCTCGCTCTAGCTCCACACGTCACGGTGATAGTGTTGGAGTTAGATATATGCCTAATGGATAACTGTTACTTTTTAGTCACCCGATTTGGATGATATTTGTTACGTTTTCTCGGTTAATATTTTTTTACAGCTTAACAATTTTTTGCAACCTCATTGTATGGAATTGAAGCATGGTGTTGGCAAAAGAAGGATGAAAGTTCACTGAATGCAGTCGAAATGCAATCTCTCAGACCATAGTGCCCGCCTACCCCTGCGGGGAAGCAGTGTGATGGTTAATTAGTCAGTTTGTCTTGTTTTTGTTAAATTATCAAATATATCATAGGAGTTAGAGAAACGCAATGCGCAAACCACTGATCGACATGATTAGTTTTAAGTGATTGAAGCAACAACAAAAAAATAAATTACGAATTATTTTAAAGAATTTTTTTACTTTTTCGGTCTTTTCATTTGATATCCCATCACTAGTTTGAGTCGGTCATGTAAAATAAACGTTAAAGTGGTCTTTTAGATTTATTTATTTTTATTTATTTATTTTCATAATACATAGATACATTCAATATACATATTCATTAGATTATCAAAAGTATGTATTTAATCTTTCACAAATTCTTGGCCAAATTGTCCAAAGCAATGGATTAAATGGACGCGGTGTTGACTGTTAAGTTAATCTTTGATGTTATAAAGACCATTCGGTGAGTCCGTTGCTTCAAATCTGAAATAAAACAGCGTTATAGATGACGTAAGTGATGGATACTACTGCATACTATATGAAAATGGAAATGACGGAAAAAAATTGTAGTAAGCGGAAGAGAAAAATATCAGCAATGACTAAGGGAATCATGGTTGCATAACTTTACTCGTATGAGCTTCGATAATTTGCATACAGTAATGTGTACGAATTTTTAAAGAAAAAATATCATTATTATAGCGATAATATTTGCTCCGTGCGCAGGAATATATAGTAAGCAGTTTTGGTCAGAATCCAGTTATGTTAACATGCTTTTCCGAGACGAAATGCAAGGGGGTTGAGTTGGCACAAATACAGAAATCTCCCCCCTTTTTACAGCTCCGTTTCCCGTCTCATTATTGCGACATTTCTGTAAGTTCCGCTGTGAAAATATTTTGACAACCCTCAGAACGTCGAGATTTCGGTCGGAGGCCATTTCGTGTCGGGTTTCTGCCTTTCCGTGGCAATTTTCGAGTGAACTCTGAGAGGAAATCATATTTGGAGTGGCTCGGCGTTATGACGTCACGGTTTTGGTGGTTGATTGAAAATATAAGAGCGGAACGACAACCGACCCCCTGAAGAATACCCCGGCTCTGCGCCCGGGGGTAGATCTACGTTCCTACCAACATTGTTATACCGTAAATAGAGTACTGATTCCATATCTGCATTCAAAGGAAATTGTGTACACAAATACTTATTTTTTAATACCCTTTATTATTTATGAATATCGAGTATCGATCTATCGTCTTAAATTACTCCCCTTAATTAATCAATCTAAAGTTTAGCAAACTTATATTTTTAACGTCGTAGTATAAATAAATAAAAAATTGTACATTAAAAGCATTGATAACTTTATGGTAAGGTAATAAAACACTCTCCTTACCATCCATTGTTTACTTTGTGTTATTGCACAAAGCAATTTTCAATTTTAAAGCAGTATTCCGCTTTTTTTAAAAGTGGTTTTAAAAGTGAAAAAAAAAAAAAAACTTATTTTCCAGATGCTAAATGGAGAATTGTTTAGTTTACGACATCACCTAAATAATCCAAGTAAATTTTTCTCAAACAATTGAGATTCTGTGTTGTACAGTCCAATATTAAATAAAATCTATAGTATAAAAATGAATCGCAAAATGTGTTGGTAAGCGCATAACTCAACAACGCCTGGACCAATTTGGCCAATTTTTTTTCAAATGTTCGTTGGAGTTCAAGGATGGTTTTTACGGCGAGAAAAATTCGAATAACTGCCGGAAAAACCCTTAAAACAGCCCTTTTCTTTTTCCCATACAAACGTTTTCTAACTAAAATGTAGTCAATTTGAGCTTTATTGCTATTGTATTAAGTTCATATTAAATTTCTTTTGTTTTACTATCGGCACGCAACATAAAATGCATCAGTTTTCACGTCATTACATCAGTCAAATATTAAATAAAAATAGCTCTATCGTTTCATTTCTCACCCCTACGACAGCAGTGAAAACAATTATCTTTTAAATGGATAGACATTGCACTTTTTTTAAATTTTGTTTTGCTCCAAAGTGCTGATATGGCATTTTATTTACGATTCAACTAAGTGCCTGTTTTGTTGTGTTGAACATTTTTTTCTACTGAATCGTTGCTTTTTATTTTTATGTCCCAATTTGTTACTGTTATCTGCAATCGCGAAATGTATTTTCACTGCTACAACGTAGAGGCAAGCTGAAACGGGATTTGACCATTTATGAATAAATATAAATTCAAATAATGTAGGCATAGTTCAGATATCGCTCACTCCTTTCAAGAACGTCATAAATCAAAAAAGTTGATTTTTCAGGAGAACGTTTTTAAAGTTTAAAAATATAATATAATGTATTAAAAATAAATATCAAGCCGCTTATTGAACTTTTTACTATGCAACAGGTCTTTTTAAGTAAAACCTGAAGGTTTTATCTCTATTTCAAAAATATTTAGTATATTTAAAAAAAATAATTAAACAATACGTTTTCTTCAAAATGCAAAAACAACACTTTCTGCCCTGTAGCGGGTAAACATTAAGTTAAAAATATGCCTCGTTTGGGATATGGTACATTTTCTGGGCATTCCGAAAACATGCTCAACTGTAAGTTGATGAGTTTTGATTTATGACGTTCTTGAAAGGAGTGAGCGACATGTACAAAACATAAAACATTATGAAGGTACTATGTACGATTTACCTTTTTTTATGAAACGCAAACCTAAAATTTTAATTAAATTAATTGATACTGCAGTTACTTTGTAGTAATATCTCTCATTTTCTTAAACAGTGTTTGAAAATGATGGGGAATACATCGAAACACACTTTAGAATAGGTTTTAAGAAATATTAGTAAAGAAATATTATTATATTTACCAAGAAAAAAGTGTCATTTTAATCTTTAAAAAAAATTATATCAGCTATAAGTGGCTAGTTTTAAAACTAGGTTAATAAAATAATTAATATATTTCAAGGTTTTTCGACTCGGGAATAGAATAATCGAATAATATTATGACCCGAATTATAATTATTCGACCTTAAAAATCATTCAATTAATCTTATCATTAGTATCTGTAGGTATATGTTTACTACATTTTTAGTTTTTCATATTCATACCTTTAATAAAATTTGCCTTTTAAAAAACTGACATTTTAGGAAGCTAAGAATGATTTTTTCAACGTTTTGATTGTAGCTTTAATGTATAACTTAACTATAATATTTGAGGACCCTTCGATATCTTTTTTTTTTAAATTATCAATGCCATCATAAAACCGGGCACAATTTTTTACGACCATGTTTAACGATACAAATTTTCTGTCAACATTCTCGAAAATTGTGGAAACAGTTTTCTATACGTATTTGAATATTTCAAATATTTCCAAATACATCGCGTATCGATTCCTTTCAAAATGTGTTTTGCGTTAATGTTGATTGCCTCTGTGATGTCTGTCGAATGATTAGCTACAATATTTGTCCATTTCGGTCATTATGCTGCAATTGTTATAGCCCCAAACCCCGAACTGATCATTTTCGGTAAATATTTGTCGATCACTGCGGGCTGGAAATGGCAAGCTGATTGATAACTAAAATTATTAGGCATATAAATGAACTATTGTATCCGGTTTGGTATTTTGTTCACTCAAATATCCCCTTCCGCTTTAGGCCTGTTACGGTCTGGAAATTAAATGCATTATGGTTTAATTCACCCCAAATGACCTACATAAGATATAGCTCAGTTTATTACATGTCATCAAAAACAGCATTCAATTTTCTTAATTAAAATTTTAAATTGTGTCGTACATTAAAAAGAAGCAAGTCTTTAAGTATTATATGCAAATAGTATTGTAGGTATATTTTTATTCTATTGTACGGTTTAAAATTAGTCATTAGGAAAAATAAGTATATAAAATATAGTTACATATGTTTAAACATATACTCGTATGTATAGGTTTATCTTATACAAAAAATATCGTATTGAATATACTTTGTAAATTTTATTATCCGATATTCCATGTGTAGCCCCGTTTTTTTTAAAGCTTTATTTATTTTTTGTTTCTTTACTATGTACATATAATTTTTTACATGCACAAATATTTAAATTTCATATCATTTTCGTAAGCCTATTAGGCTCATGACGTATCATACGAGTAGGTATCAAATTGTGGTAGAGTGTATTTGAACCTATAATCTTTGATTCAGAGTCCGCGAGTACAACCCAACAAACTTTTTTCTTCAAAGATTATTTTTCATTATAAAATAATCAATCGCCGTTTTTTTATAATTTTTCAAAGGCCCCAGCATGATTCCCTAATCCATTCACAAAGCAGCGCTTATAACATGTATGTGAGAAGTGTGTTGTACGCGTATTACTCGTTTTATTGACTCACAGCCACACTGCGTTGTAAAGTGAGCCAATTTTTCAAATATTCAAAGTGCAGCTCTCCTTCATATTTCACTTGAATTCCAGCAATATTATTTGGCTCGTACAGCATTGCCTATTTACGTCACTACCAGCTCTCTATACAAATGGCACCATTATCGTCTGCGTTCGGTAACCATGATATATATGGCTGTTGGCTGCATTTAAATAATTTTCATTTTATTTTCTTATTGTTTCGTGTTAATGACCAATATACGATAGATCGCAACTTAATTTTCTTCGACCCCAGGTAAATTTGATATAATTGAATGTTTTGCTTAAAATGTCGGTTTTGCTTAAAATGCCGGTTTTGTATTGAAAATATTAGTTTTTCTTCGAAATAAAAATACGACTTTGAAGAGATAAGGACTATTGAAAGGTAAACAGTTAAAAATATATTAAAAATATTTTTCCAGTATACTTATATGTAAATTCAAATTCCAATTTTTATTTTAAAAATCGTACGCAGAGACACAACCGGCTTCTCGCGCAGCCGAACGCATACTGAATCATCCAGATTGCGAGATGCCCCTTAACCTTTACCCTACAAAAATAGATAAATGTTCAAAATAATCAATGAGGTTTACATATTGGTTCACGACCAATGTTAATTATATTTAAAAAATATATATATATTATAAATTATAAAAATATTTTTTCGATGTACTAAAAACAAATATATATGGGGACACGTCTGGCCTCTCGCGCGGCCGATCGCTTACTAAATTGGATGTTTGCGAGTAACCCCTAATTTTTTTTTTATAAACGAAGTTGAAGGTAACCGAATTGCGCAGTAATGTGCGCCACCACCGCAAAACGAGGTTGCTGAAACTATGCATAATACTATGAAACTGTGGTAATCGAAAGCTGTCCCACCGCATGCCCAGATCTGATACATCTAGGATTCCTGACAGATCTGCTCTTGCTAAGCTATTTTTTTAAACTAAGTTGCGAAATTCATTGCAAATGTGAAACAATATAAAATTGTATCCCGATTTTACTGTGAATTTACATTTAACCCTTCACTGCATGACTTTTTTTTGCATGACTGCATTGACAGTTCGTCTTCGAGAGACAAGTGAAGTCATTATTTTGGCGTTCATAGCGCATCTTTTGGCTAAATTATGAACTATATACGTGAGTTATGAATGTATCTAATCAGTAACAACAAAGAATGTTTGCTTTTATTTTTAAAGAACGTTTTAACACTAACTTTTTGGTATGTAACAAATTTGTTACACTATGCAGTGAAGGGTTAAAGCTTTCAATATACCTGTCAACTGTGAAACTGTGGTAATGTACGATGTTCCCTTGCAGACAACACGTTCACGGTGCGCGTGGAGAAGGACCGGCGCGGGCTGGGGCTGAGCGTGGCGGGCGGCGCGGACAGCGGCGGGGGCGGCGGCGCGGCCGGGCTGGTGCGCATCCGGCGCCTGTACCCCTCGCAGCCGGCCTGGTCCACGGGCCGCCTGCGCCCCGGCGACCTGCTGCTGGCCGCCAACGGCGTCTCGCTGGCCGGCCTCACCACCTACGTACGTAGCGACCAAACTCACATCCTATAGGCGCTTGTGCACTACACGGAATTTTGCCTTCCGGCAATCCGGTTAGCATTGTGGAAGCGTTGTTAGCTCGTTGGCACTGATCACGGGCCCACACGTTCACTATCTCCTCAGAGGTTGCAATTGATTATTATATGAAATCATAAAAAGGATAAACGTACTTGGAAATCCGCGATTATTTTGCACAAAAGATTTTTGGTTATAATTTAACTTGAAATTTACAGATTTTCTTACTCTATACACTGATATCCACAAAAATATATTAATAAAATGTAACAAAATTTTGGTTACAACAAGACACGGGTGTAGGACGTATCGACAGTCACATTGCAGCTTCGGTGGGGAAAGAGAGGACGTACTTTTTTTTTAAATTACCTTACGTCCAAGTGACTGAAATCTAGCTACGGCTTATGCAACACCGTTTATCATGTCCCTACTCAGGCTTCAGCTTTATAAGTTTTACTTGTGAGTGGATTTACTCTTTATGTTTAAAGTTACTATAATTTCATGTAATTCATGAGTGAAAATTCTAGGCAAAAACACTCGCAGAGAGGACGCACTCTGCTCGCTTTGGTTTATAAGGACATGGTGACATCACACTATATGTTCGTAAACGTGCGGGGCGTTCACCACAGCATGATAAAACGGATGATTGACTTGTGCTTTTGGCCGTCTTTCTTCGGATCGGTGCGCTTGATCGGTGCGTGATCATGGTGCACGTAAATTCGATTACGCTAAACTGTCGTAGTCGCTTTTATTTGAAAAAACCGGACTGCCGGACAGTAAAATTCCATGTAGTGTACAAGCGCCCTATGTAGTAAACTCACATGTAAAATCATAGAACTAAAATCATACACCTTAGTAACTTCACTGGCGCTATAGAAATTTTGGATAATTTCTATAGCGCCATTTTCGTAAAACACTACCTCAATGGGCGCAACTAGTAGTCACAGGCAATGAAGAAACCTTCACCCTGTAGCGGGTGGATGCTGGTTTAAAAAAAGATTTATTATCCAAAACACTCTGCTTATCATTCATCGTTCACTTTGTGTAATACCACTTTTATAAACAATTATTTGTAAAAGTGGTATTACACCAGTAGTCACAAATAAATGTTTATAAAAGTAGTATTACACAATGTGATCGATGAATGATAAGAGAGATTGAATATTAGAGTGAAATGTGTAGAGTGGATATTACAATACCACAAAGTTCATGCTTTTAATATAAAAAATAATAATTTTCCATTTTTTATTTCAGGAAGCCCTAGAAGTGCTGAGAACAACTCCCCCCATAGTGGAGCTGGTGGTGTGTCGGCCGGGTCCCGAGCTGCTGGGCCGAGTGAGCCCCGGGGAGCCCCCGGCGCCCCCCATCCGCCAGCCCCCCCCGGACCCCCTCAACCTGCACGCGCCCCGCCCGCGCGCCCCAGCACCCACCCCGCCCTCCTCGTCACCTCCGCCGGCCAACAACGTGTCCGATTACGAGGAGCCTAATCCCATATATGATGTCAAATATGGAGTAAGTAAATTTATCAATTTTTACCTTGAAATCTATCCCACCGCCATACCAGATCTGATACAGAAGCATCTAGGCTTCCCGATGGACTCTCTCGTTTTAAGCAATTTTGTTTATTTTTTTTAACTAAGTTGTGAAATTTAGTACAAATGTGAAGCAAAATTGTATCCCGTTTTTACTGTGACTTTACACTCCATGCATACATATACGATGTCAAATATGGAGTATGTACATTTCTCAATTTTTTACATTGAAAGCTGTCCCACCGCATTCCCAGATCTGATGCAAAAGCATCTAGGCTTCCTGACAGACCTTCTCTTGCAAAGCAATTTTTTTTTAACTAAGCTGTGAAATTTATTCAAAATGTGAAACAAAATTGTATCCCGTTTTTACTGTGAATTTACATTAAAGAGCTTTCAATATCCCTGTCACTGCCTATCAACATTTCTCAATTGTGAACTGATGAAATTTATGCATTTGACTGTGCAACTTAACCAGAGCTGCCCTGTTCCATTAGAACAGAAGGCCTGTTGACGACACCAAACGGACCAACTTCTTCTTATAAGTTTTTAGTGGCTTTCTCTTTACAAAAGCAAATGATAAGACATTCCGGATATCCCTACAACAGAATATCCCTCGTGATCCCAACACAGCAAAAACAATAAATAAACAAGAAACTGATTAAATTTGTACATAATTAGCAAGATAAATAATAATTGTAATTCTATCTTTTTAAAAAAAAGTGGAACGGTATGTACTCGTGTGTTGCGACATAATCTCTTTTGAGGTACTTTAAAGACACTTTTTTTGTCAAAATAAATCTCTCCTAAAAATATAATAAATAACAACTTTTCCACAAATAGCTTATTGGACCAGTCACTGCGTTTCTTCATTACCGACAAAATCAGACTAGTTGTTGCTGACATCATCCCAGTCTAATGATGTCGGAAATAACGAAACCCGGTCACCGGTCAAATAAAACATATCGCTCACTCCTTTCAACAACGTCATATATCAAAAAACTTCATTTTTCAGGAGATCGTTTTTAAAGTTTAAAAATATAATAAAATGGATTAAAAATAAATATCATGCCACTTATTGAATCTTTTAGTGTGCAACAGATCTTTTTAGGTAAAACCTGAATGTTTTTTCTCCATTTGAATAATATTTAATAAATTTAAATAAATAATTAAACAATACCTTTTCTTCAAAATGCAAAAACAACACTTATTGCCCTGTAGTGGGTAAAGGTAAGTGGGTAAATTAAGTCAAAAACATGCCGCTTTTGCTGGGATATAGTACATTTTTTGGACATTCCGAAAACATACACAACTGAAAATTGACTATTTTCGATATATGACGTTGTTGAAAGGAGTGAACGATATGTGGGAAAAACTTTTGTTATTTTATTATATATAATTCAGTTCCACCAAGAAATCTCAGTACAAAACTTATATCTCCTAAATAATTTAATTGTACAATTTACCCCATCACTTAGGTCAAAATACTGCTTATCTGATTGAAAAACAGCAATAATTTACATACTTCAAATGAGTTATTTTATTAAAATTAAACACTTGAATAAACCACTTTAATGACTTTTATTTATATTATAGTAAATATAAATAAAACTCATTAAAGTGGTTTATTCAAGTGTTTTATTTTAATAAAATAATCATGTCATTTCACAAAGTTAATGCCGAATCAATAAATAATCAAATGAGTTATATTAAAAAGGAGTTTCCTTGTCTACATTTTCTTTTTTTTTAAGTTTTATGAAATCTTTATTCTTTTTATGGTATGGTAATATCGTTCTCTTGTTTAAAATAAATCAAGGACCACTCCGAATCGTAATATATAATTTATGAACTGCACACACTCATGAATAGTAAATTATATTCTGGTTCCCACATTGCTTTACATTTCCCTAAAACCCTTCCTCGTATTATACTCGTGCCTAACCAAGTTCCCTTTGTCCGCCTCCCCTTAAAGAGATTATAAGATTACACGGCTCTTTGTGACATTATCAAATATATATTTCTTTTCTTTTTGTGCATCCTTTAGGAAGACGGATCAGTGGTATGATATACATAGTGCTTTCTTATTCTAATATTATTTTCACATACCTCTAAAACCATTTTTATAATGGTATTCATGTTACAAATTCAATTTCACCACATAAAACATTATATTATATGAAAGGCTTACAAAAGAAAATCACCAGCTTATATTTTGCAGAAACAATGTATGTGTATGCCTTATTTATATATTGTATAAATAAAAAATTAAATTTAACACAAATATGAACTAAGATAGGCGCTGTGGCGTAGTTGGGTAAATGCTTAACTGCGAAACTGGCATTGCGAGTTCGATTCCCTCCAATTGCAAAATAAATCCACGAAAGATTTATTTTCATTTCGTCTAGGGGTTTGTGATGTATTTTTCACATTTACTTCCCCCATAGTATATGCAGATAAGTCTCTAAAAGTAGAGGCTTTGCGGGTGGCTGAAAATAAATATAAAAAAAACTGTAATTCAGAGATGACGACATTTATTACATGATGTGAAGATTTATGAATAATGATGATTTTTTCCTGGCAAGCTGGTTAATAACTTATGTTCATAGAATTTTTTTATTTAGTCAGATTAATTGATTGTATCCATTTTTAAAATATGTTTCATTTTATTTTTATTTTAACAGGAATTCGACATTGTGATGACAAAAGTGAATGGATCTCTTGGCTTCACGTTAAGGAAGGAAGACCACAGCGCTTTGGGACACTACGTTCGAGCTCTAGTCAGGGAACCGGCCCTCAGTGATGGTAGAATTCAGCCCGGCGACAGAATTGTTGCAGTATGTATTGTTTATTCCTTCTTCTGCTTGGTGTAGGCTTTGTGGCCTGTTTTAAACCTGTTAACCGGGCGGTCCGCTGTCCAATTACGCAACTTTTAATGGGCGCCATACTGATTCACTCCGTGTCTTAAATTCATGTGGAGACATGTATGGATGACTAATACCTTTGTTGTTTGAAAACCTCCCGCCCGTTCCAGGGCGCAACATATATTTCAAGGACGTATTCATATGTCCTACCCGTACCCGATATTGTTTACGTTTGACGTATTTATGCATCCCGCCTGGTTAACAGGTTAAGAGGGATTACCTTCTTGCGCTGTCGATTTCCAGCTGTGAATCAAATCTCTTTGGTGGTTTGCCTTGGAGTCGTCGACTTGATGTTGACCGTGCAGTACAATGTGGGGAGTCTGAATGGATCCATTCTTCTCACATGCGCATACCATTGTCTTCTTCGCTGCCTTCCCCAACTAATGACATCTTCGATCTTGCATATTTTCCTTATCCTGGCGTTCCTTATTCTGTTTCGTAGACTCTTGCCAGATATGCTTCTTTGAGTCTTCATGTCTCTAAGCGTGTGTTTATTTCTAATTAATTAAATATTTCGAAGATCAAAAAAAATGCAAATAAGAATATGTCCATGGAAGCTAAACTGGTGCTTCATAGCGAATGCTGGCACTGACATCAGACACTGATGTATGGGAGCGAAATATGGAATTGGCAAAGGAAAGATAAAAGCAGAGTGAATGCCAGTGTGGAAAATCGTAATAGAATGAAAAATGAAGATATTAGAAAGGAATGTAAGGCTGCGTAGGGCACTGATAATGGTAAAAAAAAATAGATATAACTGACACTTTCACAGACATTGATGTATGGAAGCGAAACATGTAATTGGGAAAGGAAGGATGAAAGCAGAGTAAACGCCTTTGAAATATGTTCCCTCAGACTAATGTGTGGAAAAATGATTTATGACAATTAAAAATGAAGATATTAGATAGGAATGTAATGCTGCATAGTGTAAAATATATATTACTAAAATTTTCATATTTTTAAGCTTGATGAATGTTCTTCTCCTGATCACGAATTTGAAGTGGCTTTTTGGCTCTCTTTTTATTTTCAGTAGCTGTTTTGTACCCAGCTTTGAATATCGACTTTCTTTATACTCTGCCAATGATTCATATCCTTTCCAAACTAGCATTTCTTATATTTTATTAGGATAGTTATTTAACTGAAAACTCCACCCATTCATTAATAATTAGTTTAAATGAATTATGTCTAATGTATAGCTAATTTGGTGTTATATTCTCAATATTATTAATATTTAAAGCATTTACTTTGTGGTTAGTCATTTTTACTTATTTAATTTTTTACAAAAATGTTAATAACAATAGTATATAACCACTCACCGAGATTTTTTTGTCCACCGGTTTCGAGACGTACCCGTCTCTTCGTCAGTGATTCGTGATTGTCCTGACGAAGAGACGGGTACGTCTCGAAACCGGTAGACTAAAAAATCTTGGTGAGTGGTTATACACTATTATTATTAACATAGTATATAACCACTCACCAAGATTTTTTTGTCCACCGGTTTTGAGACGTACCCGTCTCTTCGTCAGTGATTCGTGATTGTCCTGACGAAGAGACGGGTACGTCTCGAAACCGGTAGATTTTTGTAAAAAAATAAATAAGTAAATTTGGTGTTTTTGTGTTTTCAGGTGAACGATGTTCCCATGTCCACTTTATCGCACGGTGAAGCAGTTTCCTTCCTGCGGAGGTGTGGTCCAGTGGCCAGACTGAGGCTGTACCGAGATCACTGCGGAACACCTCCGTCTCCCTCGGCCTGTTCTCCGACTACTGAGTCTGATACCACCCTCATTACCAGGCCTAAACCACCGCTACGGTAACAACAAACAAATATAAAACCTACTACTCAATATGCATCTTATAATTTTTGACATTTTGATCCTTTTTTTAGGTTAAATTTTGTTCTCAATAAATTATTATTATGAAAGTAAATATGTACCAGGGCTTTTTTCCATGTTCTTTTTTTCACTGATATTTTTTGTATTTTTAACCTTCAAAATCAATGAGATAACTATATTTGTGCTTTTGTTATTACAATCTGTATTTTTATAATTCGTCAAAATGATTAAATATGGTATTGAAATTAACTATTTTTTTAGTAAAAAAACTGATGTGACATGAAGTGAGTCCTATGACTTTTTTTGTTTAAAAAATACTTAAATAGGTTTTGACAGAGTGCAAACTATTCCAAAATCTTTTATTCTCTTTTATTATCTGTCATGTCAAGATTTTATATGTACACTGAATCCCATGTGAATGGGTAATGTATGATTTGTTAAGTTGGAGACTCACCGGAGCATTTCGTCGTAACATCGCTCGTGGCGAGCATCACCGAGCATCCGAAACTATGGATGGAGCGCTCGGCTCAGTGTACTAACTGCCTGAATGCTCGCATCGTAACGTGTTACGTCACGACGAAATGCTCCGGTCAGTCTCCACCTTTAGAGAATTATGGTTATTCTATTTAGCAAGAAATTTCATTGAGGAACTACAGAGGCCAACAATTTTGGACCCTAAGCCAGCTTGTATATCTGTATAAATATCCTTATTCTTTCTTTTTCTGACAGGCAAGAAGCGGTTAATATGCTTTGTGATATTGCGGCCAGGAAACTGACTCCGGACGATGGGAACGGTTCACGGTCACCGTGCTTGTCTCCCCGGAGATATAAGAAACTCACAAGAAATAGCACCGGGTATTCACAAAACAGCGGTAAGTTTTCATACATCTGTGTTGTTCAGCAATCGATGTTTCCATGTGTCTGCTTTTTGTCTTTCAAGTTAGTAATTCTTTCTTTTTAGCATTTGACAGTCCAGTACTTTTAGATATTACAAAATTTAATATTATAATATAATTACTATAAGACTTCTTTATTTGTATATTTCCTCAGAAATCAGGTCTGTTAAAAATCTACACACAAATTTCATGAATCAACTTTCACAAACATGTAAGTACACATCGACACCACGTTCAGTGTAATATAAATTAGACACCGAGTGTCAGTCACACGCCTCAAACACACATCGGCACATTCCACACCTATCACTTATGTATGATAGGATATATATTAGCGATAAGAAAGTGTGTAGACAACTCGCACATCATAAATTCCATTCTGAATATTTATAATTTGTTTTTAAAGTTCACAAAGTGCATGTTCACAGCTACGATCGATTTGACCGCCGACATTACTTCCCCGGAAGCGCTTACACTGCGAATAGCGAGTAATGGTACATTTTTACAGATACCACGCACCCGTACTCCGTAAATTGTCCAAGCACAACGGCTGAAAACTCAGACAATGAGCAAAGTCAGACGTTATCGTACCGATCGACCGATACGGCAGATACCACATACTCTGTAGTAGCAGACAGGAAACCTCTCAGACCGACTTGCTTTAACGGGCAATCATTCGATAATACCAAACCCGCCAGACCTGATTTCTTGGATTTGGGTGGTCCTCCGACGCCTGTTAATAATAGAAAACAGAGGCTGCATTTTTCAGGTAGAGTTTTGATATAAGGAAAGCGGGAATGAAATGTTCTTCGTGCATGATGCTTCCACTGCTCTGAATCTCCTTGTTTTTCCTCTTCTACCTCTACTAGCTTGATTACGCATGTTTTGCACAATAACCACACCTTGCCGCATTTTATTAATCTACCTTATCTTTCTTTTCCTCTATGCACTTCTCTTACTTGCTTGCGCTATAGTGTAGGTATACAGTATAGATGTAGACGTTTCGGTGAAGGGTTATTCTCGCACCAATGATTCATTTTATATATGTGCATGCTGTGGAATGAACTATCATTGCATGTTTCTTTTTATGCACCCAATTTTCATATGATTACAACAAAACTGTCCATGAAAGGTACTCTGTTTAATCAAATTATTCAACTATTTAGAACTGAAATAAATGTTTTCTTCCTGTCGCGTAATATTTTAACAGCTTGTAATATTTATTATTATTTTGTCAAATTTTAGTAGCGGCTCACGGATACGAACTTAACAACCTGGATAACGATCTCCTAGATGCTCCTAATGTTTACCAAGACATCACAATGAACGGAGGAGCGGGTTATCTTTCTTCTAATCCAAATCATCAAATCAATTCGGAAATGTCAAATGAACCGATGTCCATGCCGATTGATTTGAATGTTACCTCAGGGGACGCTGCGAGGTTTAGTCACAAAAATCCGGCTTACCAAAGTGCTGTAGTTCACCATTCCACCAATAATCAAATGAACAATGGTCCGTCAGAATCCAATAAAGATGATGGTAAAAAAAAATCTATTAAGTACTACTTTAAATTTCTAATAAAAAAACGCTCTCCTTACCATCCATTCTTTACTTTGTGTAATACCACCTTATTTGTGACTAGCGGTTTTGGAAAATTATTCCATCAGCAGTTCATTAAAATAAAATTATTACGATTTGACATTTGTACAAAAATAAAATTTTTGAAAGAGAGAAAGACGACAATGGTCTCAAAATTAGAAATAAGTAAAGCAATCAATAAAGACTTATCCGTAGTAAAAAACCAACTATATTTGACTTCGAGTCCACATTTCAAAATATTCCCACTGTAATTCATTTGTCATCATTCTCTCTTTCAAAAATTTTATTTTTATACAATTGTCAAATCGTAATAATTTTATTTTAATGACCTGATGATGGAATAATTTTCCGCAACCGGTAGTCATAAATAAGTGTTTAAAAAAGTGGTATTACACAAAGTAAACAATAGATGGTTAGGATAGTGTTTTATTACCATACCACAAAGTTATCAATGCTTTTAATATGCAAAAATATACTTTGAATTTATTTATTAACATTACTTGATGGAATTTAATTGTAATGGTTATTGATTTATACTATTATATAAGTTCTTGGTAAAAGTCTACATTTTCATTTACCAATGAGCACTTTCACCGAATGGCAGGCATCTTCAGACTGGTAAAAATTATACTTGGTGCATTAAAATTTATGAAAAACTGGTGAACTTCACTTACGAATCTTGTGATAATATTGGAATCCATATATTTTTTTTTAAATATTGATACAATACATATCCTTCCATTTTTTTCGGATTATTTTACCTTAGTTAATGAAAAAAATATACAAATTCTTCATTGTATATTGGATAGTACATTTGGCTACTGTGATGGAGGTTCTGGGTTTGATTCCCAGGGGGGGTATACACTCCCATACAGAGGCGTGCATTTTATATAGGCAGAAAAGCAGTGCCTATCCTGGATTACTTGCGTTCCATATAGAAACGCACCAGTGCCTACTATGTACCTTACCCAACCCTACTGCCTACTCTGATTTAAAAAAACTGTGTGCACGCCACTGCTATCAACCATCCCTTTCACACACGTGCCTTACAGATACCTTCCAGATCCAATATTTCAATTTTCATTTCGTTTGTATTTCAGAATTCTCGCTTAAGTATTATAAACATATTTTTCTATTATTGTAAAGATTATTAAAATGTTTTAGTTTATAAGGCTTAATAAACTTAAACTTTGCCTACCCTCATTTAAAACTCTGTGCAGACCACCATTCTCTTGGTATATTTTAGTATGTTTTATGTTTTGTGTTTTAAACATGATATAAATGTCCCAACATATTTAGGCAAATCTATTATACCTCTATCAATATCCTACTACAGGAATCAAAAAATGGAAATGTGTGATGCTCTCCCCAGAAAATGAGCGAAAAGCCAAAATCGAGCAAAAAGAGGAACCGGAGAAGCCAAAAATAGTCCATTACCCGGATGAGAACAGGGATCCGGGAACCAGTGAACCAAGGGTAAGTTTCTACAAATGAGTCTTCAAATTGTGTCCATATTGATTGAGAATCTTTAAAAAAATAACTTCTCATATTTTTCTTTGTTAAACTATATCAAATGGCTGATGACACAATTTATAATGTATCTAGTTTATTTTTTATTTATTTTCCTTTATTTTAATTCCTTGTTTATTTTATCCTATTTTCAAAAGTCTAAGGAGTGATGTTGATCATCTTTCACCTCCTCTGCGATCCAACTTCTTCTGTCGGAATCAAGTAAGGGATTTGGTATTGGATATGACCAGTTGTGATCCTGGTGACAAAATGTTTCTTTTTTTTCCACTAACAACAAATAATTCATGGGGCATGTTAATCTAAATAATGAATCCATCTATTAAAAATTTTAAACACGTTTTTTAATGTTTAAATATTTTTTACTTTTAAAATATATGGATACATATGCGGTATTTTGATATTAGGTCATTCAGAAAATCCAAACGATTATCACTAAAGAGATCTGGTCATGAACACAACATCAATTAAATTATGTTTTTTTTTCTTTAATTCTGCCCGCTTAAAACATTCATCGGTTATTATTAGATATTTAAATACATTTTTCACCCCGATCATAAATATATTTATCTACTAAGCAATGCAGTTAATTTCATTATTTATTGATGTGGCATTAACTTTGTGGAATAACATGATGACTCAAATATAAATACCACTTTTTAGTTTACATTGGTAAACACGACTAGCTTCGAGAAATACAGATGTTCTCATTAACAGGTGAAAATACAAACTGTAAAATGCAGTTTTTTTTCACCTGTTAAAAAGAACATCTATCGAAACTAGTCATATTCGCATTAATAAACTTAAAATTAGTATTATAGAAGTGTTTTATTTTTATATTTAAAATTGTTAATTTCAGCTTCAATAGGTAATAGCTCACCATACAAGTTCTAGTTCTAAATCTATTAAAATTAGATATCGCTCACTCCTTTCAAGAACGTCATAAATCAAAATACTTAATTTTTCAGGAGAACGTTTTTAAAGTTTAAAAATATAATACAATGTATTAAAAATAAATACCAAGCCACTTATTGAACTTTTTACTGTGCAACAGATCTTTTTAGGTAAAACCTGAATGCTTTTTCTCCATTTAAAAAATATTTAGTATATTTAAAAAAATAATTAAACAATACCTTTTCTTCAAAATGAAAAAACAACACTTTCTGCCCTGTAACGGGTAAATATTAAGTTAAAAATATGCCTCTTATTCTGGGACGTAGTACATTTTCTGGGCATTCTGAAAACATGCACAACTGAAAATTGACGTTTTTTGATTTATGACGTTCTTGAAAGGAGTGAGCGATATGTCAAATAATGTTAAAATGAAATAATAATGATTATTTTTAGACTTCTTCATTAATTTTTGGTAGGCACCGTGGCAGAGACAGCAAAACTGTCATTGAGGAATCAATTCCCACCAGTTGTATGTTGAATTCTTGAAATATTCCTTTTCAATTGGTGTGGCCATTTACGATATGTTACCTTAATAAAATAAAATATATATAAATACTATGTTTTGGTCCCCATAAATTACTTACTTCTCACTTCAGTCTTTTTCTTGTGTCCAGTATTGAACAGAGGCCTCCTTCTTGGACTCCCACATAAATTAAAGATACAAAATCTCTTATTACGCAGTTATGATTGTAATATTTATATGGTAGCTTGTTTTTTTATTGCTTTACCGTGTGGACCAATTAACTAATGTGTTTGGCACCGCTTCTCATTACTGTGTGCACTTAAGATTGTTATGTGTGTCTCATAATTGTGTGTTGCGCCCAGATCTTGACTGTGGAACTCAACAGAGGATGGAATAGCCGTTTAGGATTCAGTGTGCAGTGTCACCCGGACTCTGGACAGAGCTTCATATCGGCCATATACAGTGACAGCGTCGCTGCTAAGGATGGTCGGTTGCGGCAAGGGGACATCATCCTTCAGGTAATAATTATTCACCACGTCAATATTTGAATCATCATTTATCATCATTTGTCCGCCTCCATAGTGTAATGATCAGCACACTCGCCTGCCATTCTGGAGGTCCTGGGTTGGATTCCCAGGGGTGGTCAAATGAATATCATGTGATTTTTTCACTCTAATATTTATTTAATATTATGCTGGACTGGTACCTGAAGCAGAGGGCTAATCACCTTTCTTTCATGGTGAACAATCAAGATAACACTGTGTTTATATGATGCAGTGCCCTATGCACCTTTGGGGTGCGGATAAGGGTTTGAATGAAATGAATATCTTATAGCCGAAATACTTATTTTACAAAGATTAATTTGAGGGTTAAACTCATCATGTGAAGGATGGTGGTCCAGATCTTACTTATTAACTAACAAAACTAACTCTAACCAATATTTAGCTCTCCCCAGGGGTAGGCAGAGAATAGGATGCTACGTCAATATTTCGATTAAAACAAAAAATACTTCACAATTACACAAAATCATCTCTTTCTAAAACCCTAACATTGAATTTGTTAACATTCATCAGCAAATCACTTTCCTTGCACACATTATACACCTTCCATCGAATGCATTCCACTCCACTTTCAGATCTCTAGGGTAGACTGATCCCCTTGGTTGTGTATGATTACAACCAAGGTGATCAGTCTACCCTAGAATGATGTACAATTGTTGTGTACAACTGAGTAAACACTGCATTGATGTGATGTGGTACCCTAGGTGGCGGGAGAGAGTCAAGACAGAAGAATAAATAGGACCAAAGAAAATATAACAATTTCATAGCAATTTTACTAAGATTTCTTACAACACAAATCTATTTATAGTGAAGTAAATTGATGAAGCATTTTATCATTCTTTGTTAAAAACAATTATTCTTTAACCTGTTAACCGGGCGGGACGCATAAATACGTCGAATGTAAACAAAATCGGGTATGGGAAGGACATATGAATACGTCCTTGAAATATATGTTTATATTATATATATATATATATATATATATATATATATATATATATATATATATATATATATATATATATATATATATATATATATATATATATATATATATATATATATATATATATATATATATATATATATATATATATATATATATATATATATATATATTTATTTATATATATATATATATATATATATACATATATATATATATATATATATATATATATATATATATATATATATATTTATATATATATATATATATATATATATATATATATTTATATATATATATATATATATATATATATATATATATATATATATATATATATATATATATATATATGGACGTATATTTTTCGAACAACAAAGGTATTAGTCATCTCCATACATGTCTCGACATGAATTTAAGATACGGAGTGAATCAGTATTCGCGCCCGTCACAAGTTGCGTAATTGGACAGCAGACCGCCCGGTTAACAGGTTAAAAATAACTAATAATTTCATCATAACTGCCTGTTTTCTTATTAAAACTATATATATCTTTTTCTAGGTGAATGATGAGAATATCACGTCGATGACCACTCCTCAGGTGATAGATCTGCTGAGGATATTACGTGGTTCTATCTGCATAACAGTCCTACGGCAATAATGTCATTTTGGTTAGCTTATATATCAAAATATGCATCAAATTATGTGATCTCATTTCCAAACAGTATTTGTTTAATTCAGTCATAATTTTATACCATATTGTGATTTTTCAATTGATTTTTTTTTAATAACTTCTACCAAATGGTGTTGTTTCCAATATATTAGTAATTTAATATTAAAATATTAATGTTATATTCTAAAGTAAGTAAAGTTGCAAGATGAATCTAGTGAATTGTGTTAGAAAATGGACAGACGCTACATCCTTAGTAAATTTGTGATATGTATACAATTTTTATAACTTGTACATAATATTATGTTTAATTTTATCAACTGACTTATGCTTAATTGTTCTCTCATTGTTATTAAAAAAATCTTAAGACTCGTTACATTAGATGTTATATAGTTGTGAATTTCTTTGTTATTTGAAACATTGTTACCGCGTTTAAATTGTCTTTGAGTGACTTTAATTAAATTAGCCCTTTTTTTATTTTTAAAATGTCCTTTGAATGGTATTTATTGATTGATTTCTTCAAGTTTTGATGTAACTTTTTTGTTGTTATGTGTTCATTGATCTTTTATTTCCATTTCACAATGCAGCTTGCCTTTAGAACTTTACACATATTCTAAGAATCTCATAACTAAATATGTAAATAATATGTAACATAATGCATAAATAAAAAGATTATTATAAACAACAGGTACACTGCCAGATTCGTAGATTTTAATTATTAAAATTTTATGTAATTTTGTTGTATTGAAACGCGATATCTTTAGACATATTTCGATTGTCCTAAACTATGTTAAATCTTTTGATTATTTAAAATGTCATTTACACAAAGTTAAATATTTCTAAATATTTTTTTTTAGAAGAGCATTCACTGCTTTTTCCAACTGAAAAACAAATCATTCCTCAATTTTACTTAATGCTCATATCGTTTTACTTGAAAACTTGTTTGTAGTTCTTGCTACAATTATAGGTTTTAATATTTAGTGTGATATCATTTTTCTTACTGGTTTTTACTTGTGTGCACATATAGAATTGTTTTTTAAACGATATTAAAAATAATATATGTATATTTACATCTATAACGTAAGTGGCATGTGTACCTTTGGCTTGGTTTTACAAGCTAATTACTTTAAAGTGAATTTATTGCAAATTGTTGTTCGTTTCATGTAATTAGCTTTTAATAATTATGGTTCATGAAGAGATATACATAATATGTGAGAAGAAGATAATTATTTATTATATTTGTATGTCAACAGTAGGTTGCATTAAGTATTTTTTTTTGTTCTATCCACTGTGGGTTTTATAACTAACACTTAAGTGGAACTTCAATGAATGAATGGAATTGACTTGTAGCTATATCTATAGATAAAACTGATTAATATATTCTGATTTATATACACTCATATTTTGCACTCTATAATTTCCGTTGAGCATATCAACCCATCCCAACAGAATCTTATCCAGAATATATATATGCCAATTTGAGGAGAATCATTTTGAGACATTGAAAGATGGTATAAAACTTATTAGTTTCAATTGAAGGGATATGTTTTATTTTATTACTGTATACATGCAACAATTCTAAACTTTTCATAGTCAACTAATTTAAGCTGCTGGAGTTTGGTATTCTGCAGTTTCAATTAAAAAATCTCATTGAAATAGCAAATTCGATGACTGTCAGTTTGAACAGTTAGATCTAGTCTGTTTTATAATTGAGTATTCTCTTCAAGTTGGCATGTACTATGTTCTGCCAGAAAATGGTAGATATGTTTGTTTTAAAATAACTGCTTGCATGTTTATTTATACCTAGAAAAAATATTTTATAAATCCACCTAAACTAGGAATATAATATAAGTCATGATACATTTTTAATAAACATTAATTATTATTTTATTCACATTCATTTTAAGTAGTTTCGCAGCTAGTGTATAAGTTTTATTTCCTCGGTATTTTCATGTCAATAAAGACTTAGAATTGAATATTCGTTTTATTTGCTTTTCCCTTTTATTTGGCTAGATTTTTTTTTAATTTCTGGAATAGACCAAAGAAGAACAATACCATTTTGATTTATAGCTTCGCCTCCGTGCATGTTTAATTTTTTAATAGGTAAGTATATTGAGTGGTAAAAGTGATGTAGAATATTTTAGGGTAGTATTTACCTAGGGTAATTTTCAGGAGACGCATTTGAACGCCATGACTTATTTTATATGTTGCTTTGCTATTTTATTATCTCATCATACATATGGGCAGTGTGCAACTCACATACTTGTACTACACAAACTATAAGTACAAATATGCAAACCCTAGTATCCTAGCCATTGCTGCTATAATAATTTACCTCTCCTATAGTATCTTCTATTGCCCTTTCCCATATAGCAGTTATGTCCTTGGTGTGTCATCTGAATCCCATCAAAAATAGTCCACACCCTTATATATGAATCCGGGGCGCAGATCGCCCTGCTTTCATGCGATGCCCTAAGCATCACTCGAGTACGGATAGGGGCCGAAAAAAGAAGAAAAATACTTGTAATAATTCAAAGGAACAAAGTCTTGGTAACACTTCGATCGGCAGACTATCTAACAAAGTTATAGCGCTTCAAATGCGTCTCCTAAAATGAAACCGTTTCATATTAGTATAATTGGATTGAACCAAGACACTTGTGAGTAACTTGGGACTTAACATTAACTAAAAGAATCTTACCTAGTTTACAGTTATGCCAAGACTCCAAATACACACCCAACTCAACATTGCTCTATGAGTGAAACGGTTCAAACTAATTCTAATAAGGCAATTTGTCATTCTTGCCCATTTGGCTGATAATGGTCGATATATCGATCATTATCAGTCGAGTATACTCTACTTTGATCCGTCATTTTACCTGAGAATCATTTGACACAGCAAAAATGTCATTAGTGACAAAGTTAGGTAGAAAATCGGTTACATTATTTCCAAAGTTTTGGATGCAAATGTTAAATAAAAATTAAAAAAACAAAAATATATTTATCTTATGATATGACTTTATAGTCTCCTTAGTAAAATTAGCTTTCCAGTGACGTTACATCTTTCAAATGCTTACAAGGTACTAATTTTATTGTACAAATTCAGGAAACCAAGATCTATGCTAAAGATATCAAAATTGCACTTAAATCCTTGTTGCTCTCCATAATTATTTATTCATTTGATAAATTTATTCACTATTTTATCTAATAATATGCGTACAGTTACGTTGAATAATGTTTTACGCTTATTTTATTTTAAGATGCAGTCAATTTTTAGTGTTTTGTAGGCACAAGATTCTCTCATTAAAATAAATAACAAAATACCAACTTTATGTCATGTAAATTAGTGTGTCACTTGGAAAACCTTTTATCATTCAATTTAGTTTAGGTAATTAGTTTTATCTAGTAAAATGTTCAGAATTAAAATTAATTTATAGTTACCATAGTAAAATTATTGACTACTGAAATTCAGTGTGTATTAATAATTTTTTCATTTCATAAATATGGATATTATTATTACTTAAAAACTCTGATAAAAGTAGACCCTTTTATTTTAAAATTTAGATGAATTATCTGAAGTGTGAATTGTATAAATAATTAATGTAATTATAAAAAAAAACAATAATTCCTAATAATCGTAATTTGCCAACATTTGAAAATTTTCTCAAAAATAAATAATTAATATTTTATGTTAATACTATAAAATAATCAGGAATACTTAAGAAAGAATGCATTTTCTCCTTTCACCGAGCAGTCCATTATACATTTAATCAAGAATATAAAATTTAATAGTTTTAAATAATTAATTAATGTATCATACAAAAAAAAAATATTATACGTATATATATTTTAATATTAATAACACAGATATGTAAAATTATAACATTTTTATTCCTAATGCCTGCTACTCACAATCGAACAAATTTCGAATCAAAATGGTGGGTCATCAGATTTATCTGTGATTTTTGGTGGCAGTAAAATTTTCTCTCTGTGAGTATGAAAAGTTTTATCTTATTTTTTGACGGTAATTCTTAATGTGTTGTTTTAGCTTCATGTAAATGCTGACAAAAATAATAATGTGCTTACAGAAATACAGAAATAACAGAATATCGTTGGAACGGAGCATCATAAATAAACCAGGTGACCAGGCATTTATACTAAAAAAATTGTTCAATCGTATGTAGCCGACTAAGACTTAGAGTATGGAATCTATTTTTATGATTATTTTTCTCAATATATGTCTCCAATGTATTATATATACATATACATAGATAAAAAATTACATAGGTATTTTTAAAATAAATTGATACATATATAGGAAAGTAAACAAAGCAATAATAATTCATATTTTAACATAAGATTTTTCTGTTTGAATATTAATAATTTAAATTAAATTAAAAAGAATTATGTAAGCTTAACACACTAAGAACGGGTGTCATTTTACGCCTGCCTCCGCAGGCGTAAAATAACACGTAAAATAACAAGGGATTCGATAATTGTGTACATATATAGTTAAGACCTCAATAAAGAGATTGGTATATAATATTTATGTAAAAACATTAAATAATTCCTACTTTTCTGCCTTTGAAATGAAGCCGGCGCAGAAGGTAAATATACCTATCCCTGCGTCAATCATCAATCGACCCAAAAGGTATTCCCGTCCTTAGTGTGTTAATATGATAACTATTTTATTTTCATAGATTTTCAGAGCCTTTTTTATTTTATTTATTTAATTGTAATATATAGTAAATACATTATTAATATATTAAATCATTTGATTTTACTTAATTCAACTCTAAAATACATCAAGGGTTGATATTAATATAGGCAAACAAAACATATTCTAAATCGTATTATATTCCTCCAGTGATAATATTATATAATAAAAATTACATGTTTTATGAAATCTTTATATATTATAGAAATATTAGTCATGTAACTTAAGGCGATACTATAATTTATATTGTTATGTAAATAAAAATTATTATAGATACACATTATATAATTTTACAGTAGTAATATCCGTATATTTATCCGAAAGATTCAAAATTTTTAGATGAATAATTATTTTAATGAGTCGTTTAATTATTTTACCACTTAATTTCAGGGTAGTGAATTTCTTTTGTCTTTAGACTGATATTATTGTTGTCAAAATAAATATAAATGTTATGTTATATATCTTTTATTATTAACCAATATAGGAACCATTCTAGCTATACATGTATTGGGTCATATAAAAAGTCTGTGCGATTTTTTGGTAAATTTTTGAACAAAAATTTTCCTTATTGAAAATCAAATTGAATCAAGTACCATATGTATTGACCACTATTATTTGTGACCTTTTGTCATTTTCCGGGTAGCTTCATACTTCTATGGTTTATCATGGAAAAACTTGCCCATGTGATTTTCAACGGCTCTTCGGTCGACCAATTTTTACCATCAAGGGATTTTTACAGATACCGAAACAAATGGTAGTCAGACAGTGTAAGATCCGGACTATATGGTAGATGCATCAAAACTTTAAACCAAGTACCATCAATTAGTTCAGAGTCATCAAAGATGTGTGGCCGGGCATTGTCATGATGGAACATATCTCCCATTCTGTTAGCCAATTCTGGTCGTTCTTTCTGGATTACTGCGTTCAAACGGTCAAGTTGTGCACAGTACAGGACTGAGATGATGGTTTCGCCAGGTACAACAACTCATAATGGGCAACTCCCTTCCAATCCCACCTAACATAACATTGTTTGCCGAAAATCCAGGCTTTGATGTCGTTTGTGGAGGGTCACCAGCATTTGACCATGATCACATGCATTTGATATTCTCGTATTTCACCCATTTTTTTATAGTCTTTAATGATTTGCTGCAAAAATGGTTCGATTTCGTCGTGTTTCAGCAGCATTTAACTAATGGTAATTCGTTCAGTAAAATTTATTTGGGTTAATTCATATGGCACCCAAACGTTGCCCTTCTTATTGTAGCTTGCTCTTTTCAAACGATTTCAAACTGCCATGTGGTTGATTTTTAGTGTCTGCGCTATTTCTTGACAGCTTGCATGTCAGTCTTGCTTCGCCGGTTAAAAAATTTCATTGACTTTTTCTATGACTAGCCGACCGGAGGGAGATGCATTTTCGACATTGAAATTTCAGGCACGGGATCGAACAAATAAGTCCTGGATCCTTCGTTTACTCAAAGCATTCTCACCGTACATTTCACAAAATTTTCGGCAATTTTGAACGTTGTTACCCTTTTTATATTAAAAAGCCATCACATAGTGTATTTCTTCAGATATTTAATTCATTTTCAAATCAATATAACTTTTTTTACAAAAGCAATGAATTGGAAATCAATTGTTTCAAAAATGTAGACTAAAATATCATCTTTTAAGCACATGTTCATTTAAAACAATCGGGTGAGTGTTGCCTGATATATGGGCATCAACATCATCTAGTGGCAAAAAACCGCAGACTTTTTATATGAACTATTATTTATAACAAAACAAAAAATCTCTACGGATGGCGCCACAATCAGCCAAACTTACAAACCTATTGAAAATGCTACCCGCATGTAAAAGGGATAAGAGCGGAGATCTCATTTAATTTTTCCAAACAACAACTGAGACAAAGCTGCTTTAGACAACTGAGTGAGACAAGGCTGCTTGCTGGCGCCACTTCTCTTTAGTCTGTTCACTACAGCACTCACAACTATTGTTGACAGAAAGCTGATTGACATAGGTATAGGTTTGCGTTATCGCCTGGATGGTGCATTGTTTAATTTGAAATGGTTCAAAGTCAGAACTAAAGTTATGGAAATATATATAGGCAACTTGCAGTACACGGATGCTTGCACTCTCCTAGCCCACTCTGCTCAAGCTCTCCAGACAACAGTAAACGCCTTTTCTAGGGCTTATAATGGTCTCAGTGTGAAAGTTAATACCACGAAGACCAAAGTAATATCTCTTAAGACGGACACCAGTTGTTCATCGATAGAACATTGATCAAATACATACAGGAACACAATTACCTTGGCAGTTTCATCAGTGAGAAGAGTAACATTGATACTGAGATCAATAATCGCAAATCGGCTGCAGCTAGATCTAACCATAATCTGGCCATAACTACTGAGGTTGTAAATGAATGTTTGTTGTAAAAGAAGAATGTTGACAGTGCCACTTGAGATATACATATATATATATACACCCATACTCGTATAAGCTCGTAAAAAGCCAGAAAAATGTTTATTATGTAAAACTAATTAAGTGAAAGGGATACTTGATGGGGTCTTGAGTTTTACAGTTATAAGTAGGTACATATAGTTCTGATGAGAGTTTGTAACGTAAATTGGTGAAAGTCTATGAACATGGTAAAATTCTTTTATTATTTGAGGGTTGATATGATTAAGATATATATTGAAGAGATGATAAGTGCTTACATCAGAATAAATGATTTACTGGAATCAGTTACAGTTCATATTCCTCTTTAAGCATAAAACGCAAGAAACATTCAATAAATCATAATTGTTTTCATTAATTGATTCGGTAGTGACTTTGTGATAATATCTATCGATTTTTAATTTCAATTTAATTAAAATACGGTGTTTGAAAATGAAGTGAACTGCATTAAAACACGTGTCAAAACAGATTTCAACAAATAAAGGTATTTAGCAAGGAAATCTTTTTAATGTGATATCTCAACAGAGACAAATAAGTTATTAGAAAGTTTAAGCTTTGTCATTGTGCGTAACGTAAGCGTTTACGATTTGTCATTGTGACCCTAGAGATATCAATTTAAAAAATCTTGGTGGCGATGTTTTTTTTTTAAATATGTAATGACGTTGCATATAAAATAAATTGCTTTTGCTAATGTCAAGTTAATTAAATAATATTACTCAATTATCAAATATGATTATTATATATTATATATTTTAAACTTTAAATTAATTCCGTTCAATTTTCTAAAAAAATACCTAAAAGTTTGTAGATAATTGGGTTCCTGCTCGCCAGGATGAGATGGATATCTGTAGGGACCCCTCGCTAATAGGCGGGGCCAGAGTTTTAAAAAAGGTTGGCATTTGGTCATTTATTGGGCAAACAAAGAATATGTGGTTAAGGTCTTCCTCTTCAAACCGACACTCGCAAATGGGGAGTCAAAGACACCAATCTTCGCAAGGTGCTCTCTCGTACAGCAATGTCCCATCCTCATTCGACAAATCGCTCACTCCTTTCAAGAACGTCATAAATCAAAAAACTTCATTTTTCAGGAGAACGTTTTTAAAGTTTAAAAATATAATACAATTTATTAAAAATAAACATCAAGCCACTTATTTAACTTTTTACTGTGCAATAGATCTTTTTAGGTTAGACCAGAAGGTTTTTTCTCCATTTGAAAAAAACTAGTTCAATTAAAAAAAAAAATTAAACAATACTTTTCTTCAAAATGCAAAAACAACACTATCTACCCTGTAGCGGGTAAAAATTAAGTTTAAAATATGCCTCTTTTGGTGGGATATAGACTATATCCCACCACTATATCATATAGTACATATTATGGGCATTCCGAAAACATGCACAACTAAAAATTGACGATTTTTGATTTATGACGTTCTTGAAAGGAGTGAGCGAAATGTTGTGATGGGTTTAATTCTATATTCTATTTTTTTCACTGTCTTGTTATGTTTAAAATAATTGCTGACCACTTTTATACAATTTACCCCAATATAATGGAATTTCTTCCAATAATTTTCTCCTACATTTTTCGAATTGGGGTTTTATCGGGACGAGGATAAGGAGTTTTACTATGACAAACTTCAATAAATAATGTTAAACAAGCCACAAACAATCCAATAAACAGTATGACCATTAACACTCTGATATCTGATTCCGGTCGATTTTTCCATACTACAAATGAATTAATTTGAAGTCTTTGTTCCCCACAATACTCATTTTCCCATTGTTTGAATAGTCCAGCGCTAATTAGCCTATTCAACTGACTGTTGAAGCCTTCAAAATATTGCGAGTATTTTGGGAAGACGATGGTCAGTGAATTTTCATCATTTTCACGCGACTTTTCTTCGGATAACGTATTTTTTTGAAATCTAAAATAATATTAAAAAAATATTTGAAATACGATTTTAAAAGTATGTCATTCTATTTGTATTTGACTTACCCGTTAGTTGGTGATTTTCTGAATAAATCCTGATGGTCGAAATATACTTTTGATGTAATGTTTTGCATTAAAATGATCTGAAATGAAAAGTAGGAAATGTGTTAATAACAAAAGATACAATAATGTACTAGTCGAAAAATTAAGTTTTTTCCCGCGTTATTAATGCAAGATTCTAGAATAAAATGAAAAAAAAATTGTTGTTAAAGTAATAATAAAATTTTAATATCAATTGATTTTAAATAATGTTTTAATTAAAAATTTTACAAGTAAAAAGGAAAGTATACTATTTAATCGATAAAATTAATTTCCCCGTTATATACGTTAGAAACATATTTTTTATGCGAATGAAATATGAAGGCTTTATGGTCAATTCGTTTGAAGATAACCAGCAATTATGGAAATATTTTTTTCTTATTTTATTTATTGATTTGGTAATAACTCCGTGAAATAACATGGTTTAAATAATAATAAGAAAGAATAATTGAAATATATTAATTTTTAGTTTTTTAATGTAAACACAACTAGTTTCGAGAATTATAGATATTCGCATCAACAGGTAAAAATAACAAGCAGTTTATATTTTAACCTGTTTCTGAGAACATCTGTAGTTTTTTAAACTAGTCATGGTTAAAACTATAAAAGAAGTGGTCCATACAAGTGTTTTATTTTTATTTGTTTTTCTTACGTATGCAGATTCGTAGAAGATCGCACAAATGATCAGCAAACTCCCCATGAAAATTTTATCCGCAGAATTCGACGAGAAAAATCGAATCGGTTGTTTGAGAATCATTGTAATTAGCATAAACACATCTAGTTGCCAAGGATTTCTTTCCAAATCCCTCGATGTACACACTCGCTTATCCTTCCTCATCTTGCTCTGCATATCGTTAATGAATTCAGAAAAGAGCATAGAGACAAGCAGCCATGCGGCAAGGCATATCCACGTAGTGTAATGGATACTGCGTAATACTAGCTTATGGATCGGATTCGTGGTTTCTTTACACAATATTGGGCAACGTTGTCTGAAAATCGATACGCCGATCTCGAAGTCATTGGCATCAAAATCGCTAATCTGAGAAATGTTTTGAACTATGTAAAAATGAGCAGATTTATTAAATCTCTTTATTGAACTGTCCGTAGACGCATTATTACTGTCGTCTACCTCGATTAGTATTACCGAATTTGTAGCATTTTGATACGAGAAATTAAACGCTTTTATTGATGCTTTTTGCGCTTTCGTTATGTAATTTCTGTAAAACGTTTTAAAGCAAAATAATTCATTAAATGAAACGATATTCTGTTTATAATTTTCACTCACTGCATTCGATACATTGAATGTTTCAACTATTTCAAAATTCATGAAATACTTCACGTTTAAAATGGATTTAAATTGACCCCTTTTTTGGTCGGTACAATATCTTATGATAAAGATACTTCGTTTTTCATTAAAACTTTCGTTGGCTGCTCGTATATAATTTAACTCTTTTTTACAGTTTTCCGTTATTTCAATAATGAAAAATATCGAATCTACGTTTAAATATTGATGAAAAATATCGTAATTAAAACTTTCTTCTATCAAATAAATACTCGGTGTTTTAGCTGAAAAGTTCGATTGATTCTCACTCTCTATATTTGTTATATAAAAACTTTTATCACTTAATACTTTTAAAATATAAATGACCATTCTTTCTTGATGTGTGGATAAATACTTATCATTACTTCCTCTATTCGTAATTATATTTACTGATTTTGAAAACAGCATCTTTTCGACGAGCCATTTTGACACTTTTTTACTCCCTATGGGCAGACGAAAGTTTTCGAAATGAGATAATGAAATACTGATATGCAAATTCAACATTATGAGTAGAATTGAAAAAGGTAAAAATTTATTAAGCATTTTTAAAAAATTCTACACTTATCAAATAATAAGTTCTACATTAAAATAGTATATTGATTCTTGATATTTTAAGTCAGTCAATCAATATATTAACATACTTTCGGTAGAGCTTTAAGTTTACAACTAAATCAAGTTGCAATAACAGGAAGCATTAGACCTCGAATCACATAGATGTATCGTGCACTTGACATGCCACGAAAGCTCACCATTTGTTCTAAATCAATGTCGCACACGTAAATATTTTAATTGCAAACATTTTTCCATTTATTTAATGAATAAGTTATGTAGCTCCAATCCAGAAAGCACGTTATTGTCAAAACGATCACGCAATGTTGCATTATAAAGGTGACAATAAAATTAAAATAATGTACGGTAAATAATTAATATTTATTACTATGTGTTTAAATACTTAAGTAGTGATAAATTATAATGGTGTTTTCCGGATTTAACCTTGTGATTTTAACAAATAACCAACGCAGAAGTTAATGTTTTAACTTCGTAATGCAAGTCACTTTCATTTTGTTTGTATTCGGTAAAATAAAACTTTAAAAATATTTTCGGTACCTACCTAAACCTTCCTGATATTTCCAAATGCCAAATCCATCACATATAAAAAAGCAGAAGCAATTTTCGCCTCCACAGTGTAATGGTTAGTGTGTTTCGCTACCACGCTGAAAGTCCCGGGTTCGATTCCCAGGGGGCTCAAAATAAATATCAGCGATTTTTTCCTTTCAAATTGATTTCATATTGCCCTTGACTAGTATCTGAAACGCAGAGGTAATCCCCTCATGTAAGCAACGATCAAGAAAGTACTGCATTACTACTATGCAGTGCTCTATGCACCAGTGGGTGCAGATAAAGGTTAGAAGAATATCTACACTACATGGTCAAATTTCCCAATGCAATCTCTACCCTATATTACGCAATGGGTGGACTTCAAATGTTTTCAAAATACCTTTTATATACCTTACATATTGTTTATATATGTTATATTCATTAATTGATTCGGCACTCCTTTCGAAATAATATCTATCCATTTTTAATATAAGTTTTACATGGTAAATACTACTTTATCTAAAAATCTATTGTGACACGTGTTTCGGTGCATTCCGCACTATTTCTTTAATTGAAAATGGTGCGGAATGCATCGTAACACGTGTTATAATAGGTTTATAGAAATAGTGTCATTAAGCAAGTAAAACTTTCATTAAAAATATAGTATGTAACTTTATATTACCACGAATTGAAAGTGTATTTATGCCATGTTGTTAGTAGTATTATACATATGTACTCGTATATCTATAAGTTTAGTCATAAAATGAGAGATTCCACAAACGATTGGATATTTATCCAATTATTTACGTATCCCGGTGTTACGTCATCTTTCCATCTCCGCTTTGCAAAACATGCTTGATGTACGTATTTTATTTGCAAACGTAAATTACAACTCAATCATTTTTGACATTTCGTGCTGAATGCTTCATTTCGCATGTGCGAGAAGAAAATTTCCCAGAAAATAAGGATTTACGAATATCCAATATCGATAATAGATGTTTACGGCTAGAAAATAGTAAAACTGGTATGTATAAAAGTGTGAAGAGTACTTTTATGTTTGGATTTATTCATCTTTGTAAGGATCATTCCCTTATTTTGTATTGCAACCAAAGAAATAATTGTTTTTAGATGATTAGTCTGGCTTTGTAATATGTAGCTAGTACCGTGGGAGAAAGGGTCGTGACTCGTGACTAAAGGCACCACGATTGAAAATACACGAAAAGTTCATACTTATTATAATGCATACTATACATCACTGTTCCGCAAAGTGTGTGCCGTGGCACACTGGTGTACCGTGGAGATTAGTTGGTGTGCCGCGGAAAAGGGTCTAGTTTTGTGGAAATAACACAATTGCTCCAAATTTTGATTGCCTGTACTCAGTTAAGTAGGCATTAAACATAACATTTTAAATATGTTACCATTATATCGTAGTCGTACAGAAGAAAGTGACCAACTAACAAAACGTAAAATGTTCAACAGGGCCATTTTAGTCACTTTTGCTTGGCAAGAAAATAAACATCTATGCAGTTAGTCATTTTTAACAAGTCAATATATCATACTTCCAAGTTTGAACTCGCTTTGGGATTTTTTCAGGGCAATATTAAGCTAGTAAGATATCAAATAGTCAATAATCACGTTTTTGTAAAAAATGAACTTGGTCACTTTATCCTGTATGACTACTATATGGTAAATATGCACCTCTGAAATTTCTTAAATTGGTAGGTGTACCTTGAATAGAAAAAGTTTTGCGGAACACTGCTATACATAATAATAATCATAAATGTATATACTGTCACTAACTAAGGGAGTTGGCAGAGAGAATAGAATGCCATACCACTCTTGTGCTTGCAAACATTCTTCGCCTCTTCCACGTTAATGCGTCTCATCTCTCGTCTTACATACCCGGCGATGGATTAACTTGATCATGTTAAGTCTTCCTCTGGTCCTAATTCCAACTATATAAGCCTCATTAATTTGTTTTACCGTTCTTTCCTCCCTCATTCGTTCCATATGCCCAAACCATCTCAACACACCTTTCTTAATTTTATCGGTATTGCTTATCTGAGCCTCGCGTTCTTTCCTTATTCCATTCCAACATCTATCACACATCTCTTTGCCGCACAATTCTTCTAAGAGATCGCATTTCGACTGCAGTCAGCCTACTTTGATCCTTTTTGCCAACTCCAAGCTTCACTTCCTTACATTATGTCTCGTGCCAGGACTCCATTGTGTAGGTACTGCCAGTTTAACTTTTGGTGTTAGGCTTTTATTTGCCATAATATTTATACGTTTAGTTAATGTTAAAATTTTACATATGTTGCACCAAAAATGTATAAACGTGATTTTTTTTATATACATACTATATGTACTGTCAAAGCCGGCGACACTTAAATTTAAGCATGTGTTATATTAACAGGACGTTAATATTTTTTTACTTTTGACTGGATTTTTTGTCCGAAGTTCGTAAAATAGGGGTCCGTTATATCGAGGTTTTACTGTACTTTCGAGGTTTTTACTGTACCATATTTTATAAGAGAAATATTTGTGTTTTTATTATTTACAAAAATACTTTAGTTACTGAGTTTTATACTATTTTTGTGGGCCTAAACAGCTCAATATTAAAAATAGGTATCAAATTATGATTGAGTGGGCTCGAAGCCAGAAACTTTGACTTAAGAGTCCGCGACACTAACCACGGGACCGCAACCCGACAGTATTTTGTTAGTATAAAAAGGTCTACTTTTAATATCACGCGTTGTAACAGAATAGCCCTGTAGCTGTCAGCTGAAGCGTCATGCAGGTGATTTTGTTAGCGCGGGGGAAACACTTTTGCGGTTAGTTGTTAGCTTAGTTTAGTTTAGTTTTCTTTCAGTTCTTTACTGACCATTGTAGAGTTTAGTTGCCGCTGCGCAGTGGCGGTTAGTGGTTCTGCCCGAGTCCACGAGTCACTGACACTCACCACAATACCACGCGTTTTATCTGTCTATCATCTAAGATGTACAAGAACTATTTTGAAAAAATATGTTAAAAACAAACTTTTTTAAGGCAAAGTGAGAAACTATTTTGTGAAGTTTTATTTAAGAAACATATCGAATTTTTATGCATTTTTAGTGCTAATTTAAATAGTGATTTTAAAATAAGGAAACTGAATCATCGAAAAAGGTAAGGAAGGAAATCTTACGATTTATTGTAATATTATTCTTTAAGCTTCCCGTCATATATACAATAGTTTGCATATTTGGTGTACATTTAAAAATATTAGATCCATAAATGATTTATGTATTTTGAATGCACAACGTTTATAAAATCTAACCGATGTTAATTAAATATATAAAAACGTATCTTTTCGTTATTTGCTGTATGAATAAAATGTTTTTTGGCTGAGTGTATGTAATATAAATATATTCAAAGATATAACAACCTACATGATTATGTAAAATTCATATATGATTATGTCTTATTATATTAACGATTTTACAAGAGAAAACATTAACGCATATAGTTTTTGTGAATAATTTAATGGTTTGTTTGAATTCATATATGAATATTTTATGAAATATAGTAAAACACATTTTCGTTACAAGATTCTGTTTACAAGATCTACGTCTAATTGCAGATTCATTAATTCATAAAATTGAAATTATTTTTTTCATTCATACTAAATACGTGAATAATAGCAATTCGTTTTTTCGTTTATCCTTATGTTCAATCACTATTCGGCTGTCCAAACTCAAAACACAGTAAGGGACATTTTTTTTGTAGTACGTTTTTATTGCATTTTTGGACTAAGTAGATTCTACTTAGTCCAAAAATGCAAAAAAAACGTGCTACATAAAATGTCCCTTACTGTGTTTTAAGTTTGGACAGCCGTATTGCCCCTTTTATTTTAAATGGCTGTTTAAGATTCAAACTTTGACTTGTATCAGTAGTCTGTTTTTGATTAGATGAAAGGCTTTCTTTTTTAGTAATAAGCTCGCCAACGTTCATATTTTCTGAACAATAAATTTAATAAATAAAAATAACAATAAGCTTATAGACCTGACTAGAATGTAATTGTGTTCATCAAACCTTATAAATACAATGTAAAGTTATACTTTAAGAATAAAAATATACATAATGTATCCCCTTAATCGTTTTCCTAGTTTTCATACAATCATTTTTAAGATTTGTAAAATGTAGAAGCAAGTTGACAGTTGACCTCAGAAAGCCTCTAGTAAACCCCACGGCCATCTAAGCCACGGCCCGTATCTGTAGAATACGTATTTACATGTCGCTCACTCCTTTCAAGAACGTCATAAATCAAAAATCGTCAATTTTCAGTTTTGCATGTTTTCGGAATGCCTAGAAAATGTACTTTATCCCAGCAAAAGAGGCATATTTTAAACTTAATATTTACCGCTACAGGGCAAAAAATGTTGTTTTTGCATTTTGAAGAAAAGGTATTGTTTAATTATTTTTTTAAATATGTTAAATATTTTTCAAATGGAGAAAAAACATTCAGGTTTTACCTAAAAACATGTGTTGCACAGTAAAAAGTTCAATAAGTGGCTTGATATTTATGTTGAATACATTGTGTTATATTCTTAAACTTTAAAAACGTTCTCCTGATAAATCAAGTTTTTTGATTTATGACGTTCTTGAAAGGAGTGAGCGATGTATGTTTATTTTAATCTGCTAAATAGATTTTAATATACAAAATTGGATTCCAGTTAAGCGCAATATTGTAAACTGAGAACTTAGATGGTTTCTTGAACGTTATCCGATAAGCGGAACTAACCTAATGGTATGGTTAATAGGTTAATATTATATCTAGTAGTTTAAAAGATGTTCAAATCATAAAAAATAATCATTTTAATAAAGTACTCGAAATTATTCCAGTTGAGTTTGTACGCCTTTGTAGTGTAGTGGTAAGCACGTTTGGCTACCAAGCTGGGTTTGATTCCCAGGGACGCAAAATAAATAAAGCTGAATTTCACTCTATTATATTTATTTATTTTGACTCTCGACTGGTATGTGATGCGCAGGCTAATCAACGTTCCTTCAATTTTTAACGATCAAGATAACACTGCTTTTATACTGTGCTATGCCCTATACAACATCAGATTCAATATATTTAATAAATTGTACCTAATGCTAAATTTACAAATAAAAATAAACAAATTAAATTTGGAGTTGGGTTATAGTTCTGTGGTAAGGTCATGAACTTTTAAACTTGAGATTCGTTGTTCGTTCTTACACTCTAAATTTATGGTAAATATGCTAAGGACACGGTATTTTTTTTTGTAAAAACGATGAAATCATCCATTTAATTCCCTGCTTAAAAATGATTGACGACATATATTTTATTACTTTTTATTGCCAAACACCTCCCGATTTTTTTGTTTTTATGTCTTTGACCCACGACGTTCTAGTTGCCCATCCCTGGTCTATCGCTCCACTCTTCTCAGGAGAAAATTCCTCGAGATAAACATAATTCTTCTGCAATTTGTTCAGGAATTTACAGAATCTATGCACGATAATAAATTAAATTATGTAGCATACTACTATTAAAACATGTGAACTCAAGATATGCCGGTTCTTGTTACCGGATACTGCGAATATAACAAACACATCGCTCACTCCTTTCAGCAACGTCATATATCGAAAAACATGATTTTTCAGGAGATCGTTTTTAATGTTTAAAAATATAATGAAATGTAAGAAATATCAAGCCACTTATTGAAATTTTTACTGTGCAACAGATTCATTTCGTTCAAAAAATTTTTATCAATGAATAAAATGTTTAGTAAATAAGTACCACTATTTCTTAAAATCTATTGTGACACGTGTTTTGATGTATTTCAATCATTTTCGAACACCATATCGCTCACTCCTTTCAACGTCATATATCAAAAAACTTGATTTTTCAGGAAATCGTTTTTAAAGTTTAAAAATATAATAAAATGTATTAAAAATAAATATCAAGCCACTTATTGAACTTTTTACTGTGCAACAGATTTAGGTAAAACGTGAATGTATTTTCTCCATTTGAAAAATATTTAGTATATTTTAAAAAATAATTAAACAATACCCTTTCTTCAAAATGCAAAAACAACACTTTCTGTCCTGTAGCGGGTAAATATTAAGTTAAAAATATGCCGCTTTTGCTGGGATATAGTACATTTTTTGGGCATTCCGAAAACATGCACAACTGAAAATTGTCGATTTTTTATATGACGTTTTTGAAAGGCGTGAGCGATATGTTAACAATTTACATACCCACCTACAAATTTATAAAACAATATTAATTGATTAGACGTATGTATTCAAGTAGTTCAATTAAAATGTTGAATTAATTATAGTCAATTGGTATGTCAATATTCGTAACGTTCTGTTTTAATTGAATAAAATTAAGAAAGGTGTGTTGAGATGGCTTGGGCATGTGAATCGAATGAGTGAAGAAAGAACAGTAAAACAAATTAATGAGGCGAATGTGGTTGGTAATGGAAGCAGAGAAAGACCGAGGAATCCTTGGCATATTTCAAATATTTGAAAGTGGTCAGGTCAGTAATCGGAATAATCGGCGGGTATGTATGGAGATGCATGAATGTGGAAGAGGCGAAGATACATCTGTGTTGATTTGGCAAAACGTAAAAATAAGTTTAAAGTTGAGAAACCCAGATTCGTGAACAAGAATTTGATCCCATCCAAAAATATTGTGAATGATAATATGATTTATTTGTAAAAGTTATCTTGTGATAACGATTTTATTTGTTTGTTATTTTTTAAGGTGAAATTCATTTTAGGGTAGAGTGACTGATTTTAATTCCGAGTACAACAATTTTGATCCCACGCCTTTTCATATTTTTTCAGCAATATCAAAGTCAATATTTAATAGATTAATACATTTTTTCATTAATTGATTTGTGGTAAAATCATTTTTTAAAGTTTTTTAAGTGGTATTTACTAGTCAAACTTAGATGAATACATTCCTATTCATACCTGCCCTGAGTGCAGAAGTTATAATTATATTTTTTTAACGGAGTGAAAATCTCATTAATTGATTCGGCAGTCACTTTGTGGTAAAACCTATCCATTTTTAATTAATTTATTTTACTTATGTAGTAAATACCACTATTTATTAGTTGTATTTACTAAGTAAAATTTTAATTAAAAATGGAGTGAAAATCCGCTGGTTAGAGTCCCAACCTGTTTTTTAGTAAACATAGTTATATTTATCACGCTAATTGTTTATTTTTAAACCATCAATTTTTAACCATATTTATTTTTATTTCTATCATTCTTTATTCTTTTACATTTGAACGGATAATGTATGATTTTGTTATGGCCTCCGTAATCACGCTTGAATAGATTCAAAACTGGTAACAGAAATACAGACATGGTAATTTTATAATTTAAGATATTAAATAATAGGTAGTTAACCTACGAAAAAACGTTTTACTTTGAAAACGTCTTACATACATACATAAGTAGGTACAAACCTCGTAAATTGGAAGAAAATGGTGTTTTAAAACGGTTATAAAAAATAAGTGTGCTAAATTTAAAAAAAAATTGTTCACAAATTCTGGATCTTAATTAAGAGCTATTTATTACTCAATTACCGTTCTGGAGGTCCCGGGTTCGATTCCCAGGGGGGGTCAAATAAATATAAGTGATTTTTTCACTGTAATATTTATTCAATATGACCCTGGACTGGTACCTGAAGCGGAGGGCTGATCACCTTTCCTTCATGTGTAATCGATCAAGTTAACACTGCGTTTATTTGAAGCAGTGCCCTATTCACCATAGGTGTGCGGATAAGGGTTTTATTATTATTATTATTATTTACTCCATTTAAGGAGTTATTAATACTTTTTTTCATTAATATATCAACATATCGTCGCTGTCAACATAAGTGTCGGTTGTGGTCCCGTGGTTAGTGTCGCGAACTCTTCTGATTTCTCGGTTCGAACCCACTCTACCACCATTTTATACCTATTTCTAATGAGCCGCTTAGGCTCATAAAAATAGTATAAAATTGAAGTATTTTTGTAAATAATAAAAAAAAAACAAATGTTTCTCTTTTTAAAATTAAAATAAAATTAATATATGAAGAAGAATATGGAGCATTTACAAGGATTACGACCATTCATAGGCTAGTTTAAGAGATTACTTTATGTACGCGTAGCATTTACTATTCAACCCAAGATTGAAAACACACCAATCAAATTTATACTTTATGTTTCAATTGAAAACATCTTGAGCATGCTACTTCCTCGACGAGATCTGTAGTTAATATTTTTGATAATTAATTAATTAATCCTATTTGATTTCTTTTGATGATTAAAAATTATCAATATTAATTGACGTTAATATTGCATACCACGCATGAATACCAACATAAAAAATACTAAATTAGCATACTCGTACCTACTCGAGATTTGATACTAATTATTATAAATGCTCCATTGTGAAATTGTGACATGAAAATTTAAATATAAATATTAATTGAAACCGGTTTCTCATTGATTACAATAATTATTCCGTTAATTAATCAAATAAAAATCCTTGCTACACATTAATTCAGTCGATTTTTTGCCACAATTTCTACGTTGCAATACTCGTGGGAATTTTGGCAGTGATATTTTTCGCATGTATTGATTAGACCTATACGTATACAATGAAAATTCACAAGGCTGTGTGTGTTTACAAACACGTATAGGATGTTGTTTTTAGAGGTTTGGCTTTTGAACTGGCACCATTGTTTCTACAGACTGTAAATTTGACAGTTGACAGTTGATTTGTAGACAGAATGTTTTGCCATTTTACCATGAACACACTGAATGGCCATTATGCGCGTCGTAGGTTCGATGAATGGGACCAAACAATATTTACCTTGATACTATTTTTCAATCGAAAATTTATTACATGATGCACATTTTTGGTTAATTATTAACTATGTCAAAAAGCAAAATAGCCAAATTTGGAGTGGAGAAATCCCAGAAGCCTCCGTCGAGACGCCCTTACATCCATTAAAAGTCACTGTTTGGTGTACTTTATGGGCAGGTGGAATTATTGGCCCATATGCTTTTAAAGACGATGCCGCACAGTGTGAGAATCAGCTAATCTAGCTGTACTAAATTAATAACTCCCTAACCTTAGTTATGTATACTATGTGTGATACATCATTTTAAAGGTAATGAAACCAAGAATAGAGATTAGAAATAGTTTTATTAAAATGTGTAAGTACACGGTAAAAGTATGTCATTCAAAGGTCGAGATATTATTCGATGAACCTTCCATTGTACATAATCGTTTTAAAAATAAATTATTGTTTCACTTAATAAAATAATACATTCAATTTATCACGTTTTTAATATTGGTAATTGAAAACAGAAATACAATAAAAGCTCTAACAAAAATAAAGCCAAAATTTTTTAACTCAAATAGGATATATTTAAAATAATGTTTATAAATCACTGTGATTCAGTCACTTTTGCTATTTTCACTATCAGATGAACCGGAATATGGTTCTTCGGGAGTTTTTAATAAACGTAGAAAATCAGAAGATAATTTACAGCTTTTTTTGTGAAAGATTCCTCTTATGAAAGGGTCAGAAGATATAAAAAGGATGTGCAGCAAATCTCTTTTTGTATCCATTCTTGATATTTTACTCGTATTGTCCCTTCTAAATCTTTTAATATCTTTTTGTCTAGCTACTTGTGCTTCTTCCGAAAGTTTACCGATAGGTAGAATACAAGAGTCTATAATTTCTTTACCGTGTACTAAAATTTTATGGACACTTGCAGGCATGTAAAACCAAGAATAATGTTTTTAAAAAATTAGTCTTGTCTCTCACGCAAACTTATCAAAAGCATTAATATTTATGTCATATCCACAAGATAAAACCTCTAAAACAGTTTTAAATCGTTGGATCAATTCTTCATTTAACCCTGTAATAGCTGCTGTTTTTGAGGAATTTTTAGAAATTTACTTGCAGTATTGCCGTCATTTGTATTGCCAGTACCATGTTTAGGTATGTCCACTAAAACACCCATTTCTTCCCTGAATTTTTCTTGTAAAACCATTTTTCTTAATTGAAGGTTTTCTTCATCACTCTTATCTCTAATTTGCCATTTTTTAATATTCAAACGATATGCAATATGCAGGAGACATGCGAAAAATCGAATCCACGCATGGAGGAGAGATATTCCAAATGAATACATATTTTGATCTGGAATTTTGGTGATAAAATTGTCATTGTTCATCTCTCGAGGAGTTGCACCACAAATATAGCATTTGTTTGAAGATTTTTATGATGAAAGAGTGCTACAAATTTGTCCATCTACCATCGTAAATAACATTTTGTGATTTTTATTCACCTTAATTTCAGTTGAATTTTTTTACCCTCTCACATGTTTCTTCGAAATTTTTCAGTGGTCGTCCAATCCTAGTGCGAGTGTTATGATACGGTTGACTAACAGACGGCATAGTACTAAGAATATGCTTTGGCAAAGTAACTGATACATTGAGCCATTAAAAATTGTATTTCAAGAATGTAGTAATATTTCTCTTACTTTTTTGCCAACAAACATAAAATTTGCAACAAAAAGCACTCACAAAATTATTTAAATATATTTAAGTAGTTTTATTGCACAAAGAAAAACCATAGAAGTTCATTATGTAAGTGCAAATATTTTCTTTTCGCGATGCTTCATCGATATCACGCCAAAGCTTAAACAATTCACTCCGAATAAAAGTTCGCCCGCTCACTGAAAAAAGGGAAAAAAATTAAGGTTTGCACCTTTTGGCAGCAAAAATCTACGGGCCTAAATAGATAAAGAATGAAAATATAATATAGTGATACTTTTAGAGTGGTGTTCGAAGAAGTTTTTTTCTAAAGTCTATTCAATTTGGCAAAAGCTTATAAAAAAAAAATTGATTTTGTAATTTTGTTATAATTTTATTTAAAATGGATCGATTATATATTTGACATTTTTTTAATATAAATAATAGAGAATATACCTTGTTTTGTAGACTCCATGACAGTTTTCGTAAAAATAATCACCACAGCGCATAAAACAATCATCCGAACGCACTAATAAAATCTGACTGATAACTAAAAACTCACAGCACTTCCGCCATAACATAGTTTACGACGCTGCCAAACTAACACATAGATTTTTACAAATCAAAATTTTTAAGTTTTATATAGATCAACCTTTCAAAATCATATAAGACATACAATTAATACTAAATGAAGATATTCATTTTAGGACTTTAGTACAGCTAGATTGGCTGTTTCTCACACTGTGTGCCGGCCAGAATGTTACGGTCAATGGAGAGCGCTACAGAACCATAATTACCGACTTTTTTGTACCACAGTTTTGTGACACAGCATGGCATTTATGTGATAGAACTGTGGTTTCAACAATATCGCACAACATGACACAAGGCGGGTGCCACCATTAATTTATTTGAATTTGTATACCTCTTAAGAAACACCCTGTTGAACAATGATGTTAAACAGAACCATGGTTACTGACTTCTTCGTCAGTTGAATGGCATTGACGTGACAGAGCTGTGGTTTCAACATGCTGCACGACGGGTGCCACCATCAATTTATTGCGGGAAACCTCTAAAAAAACACCCTATACAAGTTGAACAATATGCGCACTCACAGGAAATACCTTGCCGTGTGTTTGTGCCGAATTTTAAAACAATAAAACCATCGGGCGCTCGATCTCAATAGTAGAATAATTCACTAAACCGGCGTGCATACAATTAAACAGTTCTCGTTAAGATCGTCTTTGGACCGAAACTACGTTCAGTTATAGGCGAAAAGAGATCACTGAACCATTCCGTTCATGCGAAAATTTAGGACTTTTCCGTCAAACTAAATTAGAACAAAAATCACAAAAAAGTTTAAGTCATTTTATTGCCACCGTTTCTTTTATTCATTTATTTTATTCTTCTTACCCTTCTTATCTGTTTACCAACATAGTGAGGTGCAATTTTTGTAATCTGATTTATTTACCCTTATCTGCATAGAATGGTGTATAGGGTACTGCATCGGATTGACGCAGTGTTATCGTGGTCATATCGTACATGATGCGAAGATAACAGTCCAAGATATTATAAAATAAATATTAGTTGGAAAAATTACTTTCGGTCTTGCTCGCAAACAGAATTCAGTAAGCGGCCGGCTGCCAGAGAGGCCACACGTCTCTCCACACCCATTTTTCATTAAAATTTATGTTTGAAATTGCTTTATTCAGAATAAATGTATATTGAAAAAAAAAATTTATAACACCTTACTCTTCAACAACTTATTTTTAAAACTGTATATTTGTTTTGAAGAAAAACTTATTTTTTCAACACAAAAAAAGTATTTTAAGCAAAAATAAATAAATTACGTCAAATTTTGCTTGGGTTTAAAAAAAATGTTGCTACTTATTTTATGTTGGGCTTTAATAATTATTTTGACCGTGATTTAAAAATACGAAATAAAAGGATGGAGTAAAATAATAATTATTTGAATATTTATTATTATATGTGCGACTATATTCCCTATTGTGTTATGGGTAAAGATGTCCGCCTCCGTGGTATAATGGTTAGCGCGTTTGACTACCATACTTAAGGCCCCGGGTTCGATTCTCATGAGAGGGGTCAAATCAAACATAAGCGATTTTTCACTCAAATATTTACTAGATGAGAATGAGAATTATTAATTACTATCGGCAAATTATTACGATGTTGTTCTCAATGCAACACTTAAATTCCGAGACAGGATACCATTCTGACGTAAATGCGTTGATACCTAAGTTTTAATTAAGTCAATAAGTAGAAATCAACTTTTGTTGATCTTAACCCGCTCCGTAACGAATCGGATCTAGATCATTTGCTTGCGATATCCGGAAGCATTATTTGCTGGTTTCAGAAATAAATTAACTTTCTAAGGAAACTCATTAGGGTCCTGATACCAACCCTAATGTACGGAAGTGAAGCATGGAGTTGGCAAAAGAAGGACGAAAGTAGACAAAAATTCCTAGATATGCGATCTCATAGATGAATGTGCGGCAAAACGACGCATGACAGATGTTCGAATGAAAGGCTAAGATAAACAGTATCGATGAACTTAAGAAAGGTGTGTTGAGATGGTTTGGAAATGTGGAACGTATGAGTGAGGAAAGAACGGTTTAACAAATTTATGAGGCGAAGGTAGTTGAAAATAGAAGGAGAGTAAAACCCAGGAAAACTTGACATGATCAAATATGTCAAATATTTTAATGTGGTCAGATTAAGATTATGAATAATCGGCGGGTATGTATGAGAAAGTGCATGAATGTGGTGGAGGCGAAGAATACTTGCCAACCGAAAAGTTCCATTAAGTCAGTAATACTTTGTTCCAAAACGATTTTATTATCACCGGGTTCGAATTTAACCATCCTTATTCACCGTAAAAGTAACATTGCCAATACATTTAAGTTTTTTACTGACATTTCTTGGTGGAACTGCATTTTATAGAATAAAATATAACTATGAAGTATTTTCCATAAGAATTTTATTTGACCAGCAACCGGATTTCGTCGTAACCGACATCTTCAGACTGGTGATGTCGGTTACGATGAAACCTGGTTACTGGTGAAATAAAATTCACGTGATAAAAACTACATTAGTAGTTGTTATTTTATTATATTTACAAAATAGTATGATATTATTTAAATTATAATGAAAAAGATTCGCGAACAAGACATGCAAATCTCTGTATTTCGTTCGACACGACGGGGTCACGGTTTGACATTACTTCCAGATAAGACGCTTTCTATTATGAAAGTCTATTGAAAAAGATTCATTGGATATTTCCAACTCAAATTGACGGTTTCATTAACAATAGATTAATCAGAAAATATTTCTCACGGAATCAGCGAACAATAACAAAATAATACCTGTTCAACATTCAGACCTGGCCTGATAGAAATACAGTATCGAACAGATTAATTGAAACAAAACTTTTATTCGTATTTTCTACACCCTCCAAAAAAATGTTTTGAGGGTGTTCATCGTATTATGGACCAGGGCTGCTTCTTTCAGTGACTGCGATGATGAATAGCGATAAGTATCACCCAATTCTACTGGAAAAGATACTACCAGAGATACAAAAACGAAGGTCAAATGGTAATGGAATATTTCAGCAGGAGGAAACTTTCACACAAAAACAATGAACCGTGTTGGACTAGTCAAGAATTTTGCCAGACATAAACCTAATTAAAAACCTATCGGCAATCTGTAAGAATCGGCTCTTCAAAATTACGGTGGAAAAGCTCATTTTGTTCATAATTCAGTTATGGTTTCGAGACGAAAAAAATGCATCAACGTGCTAAAACCTTATATATGCCAAGAGTAAAATAATTGATTAAGCCCAAATGAGATCATATTAAATATTAATTTGTGATATAACTAATAAACATAAGATTTTACAAAACTTTTTACGAAAATACAACAAAAAAGTTTTTTATTATTTTGAGAAATAAAAAGACTTTGTTTTTTGATCCACTCACATTTTTACTAACAACCAACTAGTTTCGGCAACAACCTGTTGCCTTCTTCAAGGTTTAATTTATTTTATTAATTTATTTCTCAAAATAATATATCAATATGATCCACAAAGTTAATGCTTTCAATATTCAAAACAAAAAAAATTGTTTCAATTATTCTATTCTATTAATCTATTCGAAACTGTACGTATAACATTGGCGTGATGAACAGTTTTGTTTGATTTTAATCCGTAATAATGGAGAAAATATAAACACATTGTTAGGTACCATCCTATTTGATCGACGGATGGAAAATGAAAGAATTTTTTTCTCACGAGTTTTATATGAATTTGTAATGGTTCGATATCTATGTTAATAAAAATGTAAATGTTGGTTTGCTCAAAATCTCAAATCTCCTATAGTTAATCACCGATTGCTTTGAAGAAATGGCAAGACTACTGCTACCACTGCTACTTCCATCACGACTTAAGATCAAATAAATTGTCAAAATAATGAAATACCAGCCAAATGAGTGAGTAAATTAAATACATTTTTGGCATGTTTTTGGTGAACACCAATATTCAATAAGTTTATTTACCAATATTTAAACGTTTATTTAATACCATGTTTTGTCCGCCTCCGTAGTGTAATGGTCAGCACGCTCGGCTACCGTTCTGGAGGTCCCGGGTTCGATCCCCAAGGGGGGTAAAATAAATACAAGTCATTTTTTCACTGTCATATTTATTCAATATTACCCTGGACTGGTACCTGAACCGGAGGGCTGATCACCTTTCCTGCATGTGTAAAACGATCAAGATAACACTGCGTTTATATGTCGCAGTGCCCTATGCACCATTGGGGTGCGGATAAGGGTTTTATCATTATTATTATTATTTAATACCAGCGAAATGAATAAATAAATTAAATACATTTTTGCCATTCTATTGAGAAAAATATAATATTTGTATGTTTAATGGTGAGCACCAATATTTCATATGTTTATTTAAAAATATTTATAAGTTTATTTATTATCAGCGAAATGAATAAACAAATTAAATACATTTTTAGCATTCTATTGAAAAAAAATATATGTGAACACCAATATTTAATAAGTGTATTTACCAATATTTATACGTTTATTTAATACCAGCGAAATGAAAGAATAAATTAAATACATTTTTGGCATTCTATTGAAAAAAATATATATGGTTTTGGTGAACACCAATATTTAATAAGTTTATTTTATCTTCAGTCACGTTGTTCATTGGTCAAAATTTTATCGAGATGTAAATCACCGTGCCAACAAGTTCCCATAAAACAGAAAATAATTTTTATAGTTTTTATGTGCTAGCAAATTCGCTCACGTTTTATTACAGTTATTGCACATCTACATCTCGATTTCAATAGAAGGATCGTATCAGAAGCCAAAATAATGTATAAGTTTAAGAGAAAACTTTGGCTATTATTCGTGTTTTTTAGTCACGGGTTTTTCAGCTGTCTGTTTACTAGAACGTAGTAATTTTATTTTATGCAAAGCTTGAATTTTCACACATTTTGTAACATATAGTACAATTAGATTCAATCTTATTCTACGCCCAGTTTTTTTTAGAGCACTTGTTTTGACGCTGAAGTGTTAATTATTATATACATGTATATACAGAGGTCGTCAAACTGCGGCTCGTAGCGTGTGACTCTCTGGGCCATTGAGTGCGACTCACAAATCACAAATCTACCCGATCGATACCTTGTTCGTCCGAAAGGTTGGTCCCACAGATTATGCAATATAAAGAACCATTAAATATATTTTTGATCTGAACCTTTTTTAAAACGAGACTCAATGTCGCCTGTTATGAATTATGTATTAGTATGTAGTGTATCCAAATACTTGTTATAAAATCTGGATTATCTCCAACTATAGAAGTTATTATCATATTATTTTTTGACATATCTACATGGATGAAGAAGAATATAGAAGTCTTAAAGTAATTATCCAGATTTCCATTTCTTCTTCATCTATGTTGAGATGTGAAAAAAATAATATGTATTCATTCATTCATCAAACCCTTATCTGCACCCCAATGGTGCCTAAGGCACTGCATCATATAAACGTAGTGTTATCTTGATCGTTAACACATGAAGTAAAGGTGATCAGCCCTCCGCTTCCGGTGCCAGTCCAAGGTAATATTGAATAAATATAAGAGTAAAAAAAATTATTATATTTATTTGACGCCCCCTGGGAATCGAACCCGGAACCTCCAGTACGGTATCCGAGCGTGCTGACCATTACACTACGGAGGCGGATATAATATGTATGATCAGTTGAAATTCTAGTACTTCCCTTTTCGGTTCTACATTCATTAAAACGATATTTTTTGAGCATTTACCTTATCAAGAGAAGAATGAGAAATTGTTTTACATAATTGATGAGAATCTGGAATCGTGCCTTAAGTAAAAAAAATTATAAAAAATAACCTATAAAGCCAATAAATTAAGCGTTTGTCAGTCATAATTTGATTTGGATCCAAATAAGATCATTATTAAGCATGATACTATGTAAACTACAATATTTTAAGTGTATTTACACCACTGCTTCAGTTGTGTGAGGAATGATTGAAATATAAAGCTTTCACTACTTGAAACACCTATAAAGAAATTTTTGTAAAAGTTATTATGTGCAAATTGTTTACATTTGATAATTATCAAAATAAACGATATCGTTAAACCGTGTAAGATTTCAGAAATAACATACCTTTTTAAATCACTATAAAGTTATGTAATCAATTTATAATGCTTTCTGTTTAGATTATCCGCGGATAATTCTCGTTGAAAATGAACGGTTGTAACCGCCAAGACATGGTAATTTCAGACGTGTTCAACCATCTTACGCATCGATTATAACCTTTTACTTTTTTTCCAAATTGTTACTCGTTACGTTATCGTTATGGTTACCCGAGATAATGAATCTCGCGAGGTAAGTACTCCGTAAGATGGTTCGTTCCGGACTCGGTTACACAACCGACACTGCACAAAAAATGCACAAACAAAAGAGAAATTTATGTTTTAAACTTTATTCCAAGCGGAGATTGTTTATGACCTGTCATAGTCTGTTTAAGTGATTCTTCGCCACATTTACCTTTCTACCCATGATTGACAACCACACCACTCCAATTTTCGGAACTCCTAGGTATACTGATCAATCTCATGACACATTACATATGAGTTCAAAATAGCCATCTATGTTGGATGAAAAACCATTTTTTTAGCAGAGACCCTTTTGGACGTATGCAAGACAATGTAATGTGAGGCGATGTATTGTGTGAGTTCCAAAATTTTTTTTTAGTGTGGTTGTCAGTCATAGGTAGAATGGTGAATATTGCATGTGTTTAAAGTTATTATTTAACCAGCCTATGACAGGTCATAAGCCCTGTAAATATCCAGATTTCCAATGTATTTTATGTATGTTGAGATGTCAAAAAAATATAAGATTTTAACAAATTATATGTTTTATTTTTAATTACTCAATATATTTAAATAAAATTTATAGCAAATTTGCTCTTGGAAATAAAATAAAAATGTTTGCAATAAAAGATAACTGCTCTGTGTTTCGGTTTCTCCATACAAATTATTATTGTTTTTTTTAAATATACCTTTTTGGTATTGTATTTATTGTTATTTTATTTATTGTTTTCTTTAATCATTGTACCTTTTTGGTAATCATACAGGTATCACTTCATTTTCAATCTAATAAATTGGTTTTTCATGAAAAATAATATTGCCATTTTTTTTGCATTTTAGTTTTTTTCATAAAATACATTAATAACAGGATTTTTGGGGGTTTATTATTCGACTGTTATCAAAGGTCATAATTCATTTTGGCCATTTTCGATTATAGCGTGGCTTGGAAATAAACCTCACTTTTATTTGATTAGTTGTAATAATGTGGGATACAATGATATTCTCAACATATCCTAAGCACTTCAGAAACAATAAAATTAAATAGATTATTGTATGATATCAAGGCGTGGGGAACTGTAATATTCTTCATCATTATTACAGTCAATTTTGAGTCTCCCACTATTGAATTGGAGGTAATTTAAAGTCCGTTTATGCCCTATCACCGAATAGGGGGCGATAACCGTAATAAGTAGACAACGAGACTTATCATGCTGTAGTATATTTGGAAGTTATTGAAATTTATCGGTTTTACTTATGGTACCACCACATGAAAAATTTTATCGACGAAATACTGAACAGAACAGAGAATAAGTTAAAGCATTGATGAATTAAGTCTTAAGATAAAAGAATTGTATTACTTTTTGACATCTCATCAAAGATGAAGAGGAACATGGAAGTCTGGGCATTTACGGGGCTTACGACCGTCATAGGCTGGTTTAAGTGATCACTTTACACACACACACACACACAAGTGATCACTTAAACCAGCCTATGACGGTCGTAAGCCCCGTAAACGCCCAGACTTCCATGTTCTTCTTCATCTTTGATGAGATGTCAAAAAGTAATATGAAAATAACTCCTGTAATTGGAGATAATCCAGATTTTGTGAACAAGTATTTGGACACACTCAAAATGTTGTAAAAGAATTGTATAAGGCTTCTTGTAAAATCGGTCTGAACATCACGAAAACAAAAATTATAGTCCCGAAAACCAGATCATCAGAAAACCTAAAAATAGTAGACGAATACATATATCTTGGACAAAAGATAAAACTGGGAAAGGAAAACCAAACGACAGAGCTGCCAAGAAGAATAGGATTGAGTTGGGCGGCTTTTTGCACTGCAAAATAAGGAGATTCCGGTCTAAAAAGAAAAGTGTACAAATCCTGCACACTGCCAGTGAACACAAATGCACCAGAGACTATGGCTCTGACAAAGAGAAATGCACAGGAGCTCAAGTGCACACAGCGATCCATAGAAACATCAATGCTTGGTTTAAGTCTGATGGATAAAATAAATAATTAATTTACCAGGAATAAAAAACAAAGTGCAGGATATCATGGATCACGTGGCAAAACTTAAATAGCAATGGACAGGACATATTTCAAGACAGGACCTCACAAGATGGACCCCAAGAATTTTACGATGGAGACCTTGGGAGAACAAAAGGGATGTCGGAAGACCCCAAAAAAGATGGTCCCACGATATAGTCACTGTGGGGGGTAAAAACTGGCTGCAAGCAGCAACCGACCGGAGGAAATGAAAAGAAGGGGAAGAGGCCTACATCCAGTAGTGGAAGTCAGAGGGCTCACGAAGAAGAGAAGAAGAATATGGAAGTCGCATAACAAGACTGGCCTCTTACAGAAATTTAAGTACTTTTATCAGTAGCAGTTTTTTAAAGGAAAATATGTCGCTCACTCCTTTCAACAACGTCAAATATCAAAAAACTTTATTTTTCAGAAGATCGTTTTTAAAGTTTAAGAATATAATAAAATGTATTAAAAATAAATATAAGCCACTTATTGAACTTTTTACTGTGCAACAGATCTTTTTAGGTAAAACCTGAAGGAGTTTTCTCCATACGAAAAATATTTAGTTTATTTAAAAAAATTATTAAACAATACCTTTTCTTCAAAATGCAAAAACAACACTCTCTGCCCTGTAGCGGGTAAATATTAAGTTAAAAACATGCCGCTTTTACTGGGATATAGTACATTTTTTGGGCATTCCGAAAACATGCACAACTGAAAATTGTCGATTTTTTTTATATATGACGTTGTTGAAAGGAGTGAGCGATGTGTCAGAATATTCATAGAAAAGTGTGCAAAGTAACAAGTTTTTTTTCTTATTTACCCTCATTACTTATTGAGCGATTTAGAATGTGTGTTTTTATATACGTTTTGACATTTTCATAATCTCGTAAAAACAACTAACTCAAATGTCACATTCTTTATTCCGCAATGTCATTTGTAAACATCAAATCACATTAACTTTTCAACAAAGTATTGTGAAAATTTTACAATTTTATACGATGGTGTTTAATATGTACTTAGTTATCTAAGAACGTATTTCACTTATGTGAGAGATATTAAGGCTATTTCATCACAAAATCTATTCAAATAAAAAGTTAATGTAAGTTTGTTCAAAATCTGACATCTTCAAAAGTTATTTACCAATTGCTTTGAAATTTAGAAACAACATTTTATTCGAATAAACGCGATTTTTCGTAAACGTACATTTGATTTACAAATTGAAAATATCAATGTTGGTTTAGTAAAAATCTTTACTCTTCTAAAGTTCATGTAAGTTTAATTTTTATTTTTATCATAAATACATATATGGCAGCGCCATCTGTTGAATATAACAGCAACTCACACAATAATAAACATTGATCATAGCGGACAGTGTACTTCTTGACAGCTGCTGTCGCTTTTAATGTTTTCGAATAAATTATTGTTCCGTAGATTTTTATTATTTTCTTTATTTCACAAACATAGTAAAATTAAACATTTTAGAAATGTTTGTGTGTGTGTGTGTTTTGTTTTTTCTTTTGACCAGACTGAGCCACAACAACGCATGGCTAGGTACAACTAATTATTAAAAATGTGGAAAACGTATTTCAAGATAAAAATGTGTTTAATTTTTAATTGAATTTATCTTCACCGATTTCTTGATTTAAACTTTTCTTGGAAGCTATTGATTTTTTGTCGTGTTTTGAGACTAGTTACTTTGGCAACGGAATTTAGTTAGACTTTTTAGGTACATCACCCCCACGTAGGTGCAAGTACTCTGGTAATACGATAAATGTGAAAGTACACGTACATTATATGACTAAGACGCATAAAATATCGATAACTACGTACATTTATTGTCCGTCTTTAAAGTGTACCTTATTCTTAATTTTTTGGAAATTACCATAACAGCAGACGGACAGTGTTAGGATTTTAAACAAATGCATCGAATGCAATACTTCCGCAATGAATTTATAGACTATATCGACATTTACAATGTCTCTTCCTACGTACAAGGAAATAATAAACGCGATATTTATGAAAATTCCCTTTTTACATAAAAGATACAATTGAGTAAAGATAATGCTCTCCCAATCGGTTTACCCTGAGTAATAAACAGCGCACAGTGCTGTATTCACATACAAGGAGATACAATTGAGTAAAGATACTGCTCTCCCAATCGGTTTACCCTGAGTAATAAACAGCGCACAGTGCTCTATTCACGTACAAGGAGATACAATTGAGTAAAGATAATGCTCTCCCAATCGGTTTACCCTGAGTAATAAACAGCGCACAGTGCTTTATTCACGTACAAGGAGATACAATTGAGTAAAGATACTGCTCTCCCAATCGGTTTCCCCTGAGTAATAAACAGCGCACAGTGCTCTATTCACATACAAAGATATACAATTGAGTAAAGATACTGATCTCCCAATCAGTTTACCCTGAGTAATAAATAAACACCGCATTAATGGTATGCGCATGCGAGGAGAATAAAACCATCCAGACTTCCCCCACATTGCACTGTCCGGCCAACCCCAAGGTAGACGACTCCCGGGCAGACCACCAAAGAGATGAATCGACAGCTGGGAATCGACATCGCAGGACGCTAATCCCTCTTAAAAACAGGCAACAAGCCCTACACCAAGCAGAAGAAGAAGAAGAAGATTAATTTTATTCAATGCCCTTTTTGTAAATGGTTGTAACTGGGGGGCAGACGTACATATATTACTTTGATTGTAAACTAAACACCACGTCAATCAATATATTTGTTTCGTGTTTGTCAATCCGAATTTTTATTTCGAACCAACAAAATATAATCGTAAAGCACCCATAACGGATATAATAATTATACCATCGCCGGTGCATCGGTCCGTGCGGCGTCAGAGGGTGAATAATATCGGCAGACACCAGAGGGGAAGTGCATGACGTCACTTCCGGTCTGGCGAGGGACGTCACTGCACTTCCCGTCCGCGCAGCCACGCGGAACGGGTTCATACTACACTAGGCACTATGCCAGGAGGCCATAGAGAGTAATGTCCAACGCGGCAGGTGTGCGGGTTCGTTTAACTGGTTTACTCGTATAATAACACACGTAGGTACTTAATTACACAGGTTAAATAGTTTGTTCAACTCAATTCTTGTGTTTAACTTATTTTGTTATAATATTATTTTTTGGCATCTCATAAAAGATGAAGAAGAATATGGAAGTCTGGGCATTTACGGGGCTGACGACCGTCATAGGCTGGTTGAAGTGATCACCTTACACACGTGTAACATTCACCGATTCTACCCATTATTGACAGCCACACTACTCAAATATATGAACCAATTTCGAAACGTTGTTCTTGAATCATTAGAACTTCGCTAGAGACATTTATTGGTGAGATGAAAAGAAGCTTTTTATTGAGCAGAAACTCTTAAATTAGTGTGTGAGGTCCGAATCCTGGATAGAGAAACGCCAGATAATATCATTTTCACTTTCATTTTTATTATTTAAGCTTATAATTTAGCAAGTTAATTTATTTACAACATTTTGAGTGTGTCCAAATACTTGTTCACAAATCTGGATTATCTCCAATTATAGGAGTCATTTTTCATATTATTTTCTGACAATGTCAAAAAACTCATGTAACTTATGAAAAATAACTCCTATAATTGGAGATAATCCAGATTTGTGAACAAGTAATTGGACACACTCAAAATGTTGTAATTCACTGCTAATAGAAATGTAACGTTTTGGTGAGGACCTCCACATTTATTTTCGATGGCTCCTCCCAGACATAAACAGACAACAACCTTGTATACAGTTTTCTGACTTTGCGTGTGAACCCTATTATCCTATGGTCACTTACACAAAATTCTCTTATCTGATGTAATCTTTACCCATGGCCATATAAAAAATTAATATTGAGAATTTCATTTATCATTTTTAATAAAACAAATTACTTTTTTCAAATATTGTTCACTTCCATAATGTAATTGTTACAGCTTTTGGGTTCGGTTTTAGAGATCCTGGGTTTGATTCCTAATGGGTTCAAAATAAATATAAATATTTTTTTCTGTTTTATTTTAACCATCGTGGACCGCAAGGCCTGAAACACAAGACTGATCACCTGACGTTCACGTTCACAATTGAAGTTCAAGACATATATCACTGGGTCGATGCGATGCAGCTCCCTATACACCATTGTGTGCGGAAGAAGTTAAAATTTTCATACATGTTTCTACATAGTTATTATTTTTAAAATGAGAAAAAGCTCAATTTAGTTAAGGCTCAGTATCAATAGCCCTTAACTCAATATTGTTTAAACCCAGGTACTATTTGATGTAATTGAATTTTTTGCTTAAAACACTGTTTTTTTAATGAAAAATATATATTTTTTTTAATATATGATTTTGAAAAGAAAAGAGTATTGAGAGGTAAGGATTTTTAAAAAAATTCAATAAATATTCTATTAAAAAATCAATTTCAACATATTCTTTTAAAAAAATGCTCGTTAAGTGTGGGCCTTTGTGCAGCTAGTCGATTTCTGAATTCTACGTTTGCGAGTAAGGTCTTAAGTCAATATAGCGCGTGTATTATCATTGATTTAAATCACTATTAAATACTTGCAAAACGCGTAACTTTGCATATGTGTAACATTAACCAATTCTACCCATGAATGATCAATCATGGGTAGAATTGGTGAATGATACACGTGTGTAAAGTGATCACTTAAACCAGTCTTTGACGGTCGTAAGCCCCGTGAATGCCCAGACTTCCATATTCTTATTCATCTATATTTAGATGTCAAAAAATAATAAGAAATAAGATCGTAAAAAAATAATTAATGAAAAGTTTAATCAAATTAAATTAAATTAAATTAAATTGCATAAATTTAGTTGCACCTAATATTATTTGGTTCCTGTTTAAAATATGGAAATATACTAAAACTACATTCTGTATGGGCACTGTGTTAGTATTTAAATTTTCCATTGCAGCCTCGTATGGATACGTGTTACAACACCTATAATTGGAGATAATCCAGATTTGTGAACAAGTATTTGGACACACTCAAAATGTTGTACGGCTATTTTAGACATTTGGATCATCTATTCGACGTCAAAATCTAGATTGATCTACACAGAATTTAAATGGACCATTTACCGCATAATACACTTTCCAATGTGGTTCTCTCATGTCACACATAGCAGAGAGTAGTTGGCACATAGGTGATGAATACGCTAAACAAAAGAGGTAAACGTTTGCCCTTGCTCCGAATAAAAGTGTGCTGATCGACAGCAGATAGGTGAATAGGATTTCTCACGTCCCTACCTGCTTCCGATATATCTACGTACTCACTATTATGTGCGTCGCACACAAAGAGGAAATGCACAGCTTTCTGCATACACACAGCTATGCGTGATATTTTCTAAGATGTGTGAAAATTTTCTAATACCGATTGGTAACATAAATCTTCATCTGCAATTGTGTAATACATTAATTGTAATATTATAAGTTGAAATATTATGAGTCGAAAATAATCGGCGGGTATGTTTGAGGAAATGCATGATTGTAGAAGAGGTGATGAATGTTTGCCAAGACAGAGTGGTATGTGGTATGGCTTTCATTTCTCTCTGCCTACTCCTGCATTGAAACGGTATGATGGTTAGACATTTGTTTAGTTAATATTATATATAATTAGCACTTTCCATTACTAACTGATCATTAGATTCGTAAAAAGGTATTAAATATTACCGATGGTCTTTAAAAATAGTAAAACAGTGAATACACGTGATTCTGAAAATGTTTTATGGCAATTTTTTATACAAGCAAAAAATACAGCAAGTGTATTTTTATGTATTTCTATAACCAAAGTTATGCAATAGTGCTAGCTGTAATCTTAAATTACAGTAAAAAAATATACTCGTGAGTCATTAAATATTATTTATTATTGTGTCCTAATATCATTTAATTCAAAATACAATGTTTTACACCAATATTTATATAGTATGTTCTCGAATGAGAAATTGCAATTTTATATTGATCATTAATTAATACAAAAACAAAGAAGTGGCATTATTCGTGTTTCGTGATCATTATCAGATCGTTCACGGACAGTTTGTGGAAAATCTCATTTAGAATGTAGGCAAGGTTTTTTTTGTTATACGCAATTCCTTGATGCATTTGCTATTTTGGAATCACTATTGTTTTGTGTATGTACTTGGACACGCTTAGGATAAAGCTGTATATTAAATAAGTACTTAATTAAATTATTACATCGTTAAAATTGTTGATTACATTGTCCAGTGGTATCAAAATAGCAAGATAGCAAAGTGTGTAGTATTATTATGATTTTATCATAATTCTTTTAGTCTTGAATAAAGTGTGACAACCTTCTGTTTACAAGGAACATGCTCATTATTTTTGTACGTGAGTATTTTAACAAATCAAGGGATTATAGCTTCAAACACTTAGTTATGTGTAAGAAGTATGGTATGTGCTGGCCCCATTGTCAACTAAGACAATAATGAGTATATTTAACAATTAATTAAAGAATAATGAATAATAGTCTAAAAACAGGGATGAGATTTCATTATTTTACACTGTATTGTTACTATCTATCAATTTTCTTAACTTTTTGCGTAGGTGTCGTAGATAATAAAACAATATGTTTTCATCTAATATTGATCAGGTATCCGTTTTTATTATTATTAATAATGTTATTTATTGGAAGAATAAACACATGAGTATTGAAAACAAGGTAACAATATAGACGACATGTGTAAGACTGATTGCCACATATGGGATAGAGACCAGAGCAGACAAATACAGCAATAACCAAATCTCTTCTAAGAACAGGAACAGAAATGAGGACATTGAGGTGCATTACCGAAAACACGTTAAGATACCGAATAAAGAATACGGAAATTCGGAAAGTGTATAGTACGGAGGATATAGTCAGACGGGGAAGACGATTCTGGAATGCACGTGTCAATAGAATGCAAGAAAATAGACTAGCTCGAATTACTCATCAAGAGAACCCAGACAGAAGAAGACCACCTGGAAGACCTCCAAAGCGATGGCGTGACAGCTGGCAGTCTTCATCACAAGAGACGGATAACGGAACAAACAGATCCTAGGATCTATAAGAAGAAAGAAGATGAAAATCGGAACTAAAGCCACTTCTGATTGTTGGGTATCTAGTTTATTTGCATGTCCGAACTATATGTTTTCAAAACATCCACTGCAAGCATAAGTAGGTGCCGTTCGCTCGTGAAAGTAGAATGAATCAAGATTTTTTCTCCTCATTATTGAATTTCTTTATGTCTGCGAAATTGAGAGACGAATGATGAAGTCCCACTGTACATATAAGGAAGCGCAAAGATAAAATAATAATAGTAATTACAGTGTCAATGTCCCTGAATTAGTAATGCCATCTTCCTTTACTAAGTTTTGTTTTTCTCGCTTCACTTACCTCGGCCTTGGTGGTGGTGAGGAGCAGTACTTCTCGGTTGACAAACACTGAATTGTCTGGCGGTTCAGACATAGATACCTAGTAAGACAGGGATACTTCCTTCTTTCGGTTGTCGTCTTAAAAAGTCCGCTGTTTTGAAATTATCGGATTATTCTCATATCTTTCATCGTTAGATATTTAATACTTATAAAAGCGTAAGACAGTTCTGCGCTCCAAATTCTTGGATTAAGAAATTTGATAGAGATGAAGAAAGTGAAAAAGTTCAGGGTGTAGGGCATTATTGTTATATGGGAAAGGAAATGAAGGAAAAATAATAGATGGATAAAGACAAATGAAAGTAATGTGTGGGGGACTCGTATCAGCCTTTGTTACTTATAAACTGCTAAAGAGTACGTAAGGTCATTATTTTTTTTTAGTTAATATAAATAAATAAAAATATTTAATCATGCCATTTATAACTTGTAAACTGTTAAAGCGTAAGTACTTGAGGTCATTATTTTTTCAATTTATATAAATAAAAATTAATCATGCCATCGTGTTTACTTTTTCTAACCTTTATCTGCACCCAATGGTGCATAGGACACTACATCGCATATCCAAGTGTTACTTTAAACGTTAAATACATGAAGAAAAGGTGATCAGCCATGAGTTTCAGAGTAGGTTTCTTGAAGCCTCCACTCGTTTGCGAGTGAATTTGGCTCTTACAAACAAAATTAATTGTAAAAATAAAAAAAAAGGATGAAGAGAAGATAGAACAAGAAACAAAAAAAAACAATAAAATTTAAATATATATTTTAGATTTGGAGTAGGTTAATATAAAATAATATTAGTGTTTAAAACACTTGTATTTATTTAAACCTCTTTATAAATCAAACCCCAGACCTTCAACACAGTACCACTTTACTATTATGTAATTATAAACTACTAACTAAATAAGTGCCAATTAGAAATATAGAATTTCAAATTAAACTTTATAGCCCAAAACGAACGGTAAAAGGTATAAAGCACTTATGTTGTGCGTATTACCTTGTTGGAAATAATTCTATGGGTGCCTTAATCAAAATTTAGCCATGGATTAATTAAAAAGCACACAGAATTAATAGAAGCCTGAGAACAGCGAGTTTCTCGACTGCGGGTAAGTGGAACAAAATAAATTTCTCAAAGTAAACCATAACGCGGGTTTCTGTCATCATCATTGTTTCGTACCGGCATCTACATATCATAACATCTTTACAGCACGACTGCGCTAGGAGCAGCGTTATGAAACCATTAAAAACGATATTTGGATTAAGATTGAATAAAAACATAACAATGTGTCTCTGGATCTAGCGTTTGTATTACATATTAAATCTAAGTGCTTGCGGAGATAATAACACTGCATGCTCGGTGAATATTCATACAAAAATACTCCTTGTATAATACGTTGCTTTAAACGTTTGATATTATTTTTATATATTTTTTTACAAAGCATATTATTTTCGGCAAACGTCTGAGCCAGAAACATTATCAAATTTATTGAATTAAATTTAAGATAATTTATATTCGTCTCTTAACTAAGAATATTTATGATATGGAATATTTATTACCCTTGGAGTAAACCATATTTATTACTTAGTATAAGGGCGCTTGTCCACTACCTGGAATTTTGTGTAATTCCGTGTAATTTTACCGTCCGGCACGTTAGTTAGCGTTTTAAAACAATTGCCTTGGCTTTTGTCCATCTTTCTTCGGATCGGAGCTCTTGATCGGCGCGTGAACACATTGCGCGTAAATTCGATCACGCTAAACTGTCGCAGTCGTTTTCATTTTTCAAAACCGGACTGCCGGACGGTGAAATCCCGTGTAGTGGACAAACGCCCTAAGCCTGTATTTTCTTCATATTGTGTATTGATTATTGGTTAATAATTCAATTATTAGCTTAAAAAACTTATTCTGAGCCTTACACCGCACCTAATAGAGCATTAGACAATGCATAAAATTGATATAATGTTAATTTGATCGTTTAATACAAAATTAGAACATTCCAGTACAAGAGTTTCTGAGACATCCACAAAAAGCTATAAAGAATTTTATACGTTTTGAATGTTCTTTAAAATTTTAATTGTTTTCAAACCCTTTTGTTTTTACGGTTATGTCATATTAAATTAACTTCATCATCAGCTTAACTAAATTAAACGTCACCATCAATAACTCAAATTTATATTTTGATCTTTAAATGCAGTTTGCTTCTAACAACGTCTATACTTATCAATTTGCATTTTTAGTCCTATATACGTTTACATTAGGAATTCCTTTTATGATATTCATATTATACAATATATTCGTTTTTTTTAATTAGATTACATCATAGTTATGGTTTAATCTTTTCAAAATACTATTTTGTTTTGAAATCATGGAAAGGATAGATTTATTAAGAAATTGCATACTTAACACCTTTTTGCTCATTATAAAGAAAACGACATCGTTTTTACATAACCGTTACGCTTTTCACTGAAAGAAATGACGTAATATTTAAATATCAAAAAATTTAGAGCTTGATTAGTCAAGGAAATTATTGCAATGACTTCATTTCCCATAACAAAACTTCAATACGACATTATTATTTTTAATAGTCTAGTTTAAACAAAATGTAGAGAAAGTGTAAATATCTTCTTCTTCTTCTTTTTTATATACCATTTCCTCCGACGTCAACTATCACTTGAGAGTATATGCACACTGTCATGGGCAGCTCTAAACAGCAAGATTTTCATTTTATTTATATGTCAAAATAGATGAAGAAGAATATGGAAGTATGGAAATTTTTAGAACTTACAACTTGTCATTGGCTGGTTTTAAGTGATCTTTCTTTACGCCCTATGTTATATTCACCATTTTGCCCACGATTGACATAACACAAATTTTGGAAGAGTATTTGGAACGCTTGAATTAAAAAGATCAATCAAATTTTACTTCGTCGGTGACATCTATGGTTGAAATAAGTACGGTAAGTTTGAGTAGGTGTAAGTTTTTACTAGCCTTCATGAAATGCTAGTTAGATCCCAAAATTCCAATGTTTAAAGTTAGGTACAATAGTTTAATGTAATTTATGAGTGAAAATTCTAGACAAAAACACTCGCCATCTCGTATAATGTTCAACTAAAAATATTGATTTATATAATAATTTTATAACATATTTTTTAAAGTTATAATTTATGTATTAAATTTTTTGTATTTAATTTATGTATTAAAAAAAAAAAACAAAAAAACCCTCCCCAAGCACAAGAGCTCAGTCTCTTTTTTGGAGAGTGCTCAGCGCAACAAAAATAATAAAAAATGAATTAATTAGAAGTGTATGGAAATTGTATAAAATTGTAACTATGTATATTTTTTTAAATATTCATAAAATAACTCTTACGTGGAGAAAATCTAGAATTTGTAAACAAAAATTTGGACTTAAAAGATTGTGAAATAAAAACACTTTACGTTGAAACTATTATATAAATTGATGTACCATCAATACTTTTTCAACATCTTTATTTTGATCGCGATAGGTAATGCTTTCACCTCACAATACACTCGACAACAATAAAATAAGCACCTTTCCGAGAAATGGTCTACCGTAATGATTCGACACTTCTCATCCGTGACCACTCATAATAATGCCCAAATAATAGTCGAATATCCGGTGGGATGAATCGACACTCTCTTCTGATAAGTAAATATAGCTCTTTCTTTATGGGATCAAACAAAACATTATTTCGTTTAAGAAGGTATTCGCAAACACAGAATTTAATCACCGGCCGACCACCGGAGAAGTCACCGATTTTTTAAAAGAATGTACGCGTGTATAAGATTTTTTATTGTTTTTTAGAATATATGAAGAAAAAATATTTTCAATTTTTTTAAAACTCCTCACCTTTCAAACATTTTTCTTTTCAAAACCATATAATTATTACGAAGAAAAACTTTTAATGCAGAAAAAAAACAGTTGTGTTAAATATTACATGGATTTCTTCAAACTCTTATCCGTACCCGATGCATACCCGACCATACTGCATCGTATAAACGCAGTGTTATCTTGATCGTTAACTCATGAAGGAAAGGCGATCAGCCCTCCGCTTCAGGTACCTGTCTAGGGTATTATTGAATAAATATTAGAGTGCAAAAATTACTTATATTTATTTGACTTCACCTTAGGAATCGAATCCGGGACCTCCAGTACGGTAGCCAAGTGTGCTGACCATTACACTGAGGAGGCGGAAAAAGCACTTAATACAATTTATTTATTACACAGAAGTCAATGAATAATAATTACTTATGCGTATCATTATTTCTGCATAACGAACAGATAAAATTTCACATTATCTCCTCATAATATAATATAACATTCATTTTCGCTTTTCCTTTAGGTCAGCTGAAAACTTTCTAAGGTTGAAATACGTCTGTTTCATATTTATTACTATCGATTGAGAAATTTGATACGAAACTGAGGCTTCTGTTCTCAAATGGCTTCATACTAATTCCTGACAATAATATTTTAGCAGATCACAAACGTCAAATATAATATCGTCATCAGAAAGTCGAATTGTCTTAGTTGCCAATTTTAACCATTGAAATTATTTTTTATTAGATTACGATGTAGGTTTATTCTGGGGTTTTCCGCGTAGATTTATCTCGGTTAATAAAAAAAATCTGTTGATTGTTGGTATCTAATAAAAATCCGTTTTTTAAAGCGTTCCCTTACGAAAGTTTTCAAGATTGATTATTTTAATATTTGTAAGCAACATAAATTTTTCTTTCTTTAAATGTGTTTTGCCATAACATCCAGATTGTAACAACTCATAAATAATACCCATAAGACTAAAAAAATAACATTTTTGACACGAATGTGGTATTTTTGAGTTCATTATCAAATTCATATGGTTTTGAATAAAACTTTGGTCTTTTCATCAACAATTAAATTTATTTCAAATCCATACAATACTGATTGGGACTTATATCAGTATATCACGTAGTCATTCACTTAATTACGATTAAAATTCTGTTTTTTTTTTTTTTTTATAAATGACGTTCAACCGAATTATTTTATACTTGAAATATATATTTACTAATATTTTTTGCCACCACAAAAGTAAAGTTCAGTGAAAATTCTAAGATGTCCTATGTTTTCATTTTGTATTCAGCTAAATTCTTAAATCATGTCTTACGATTAAAATTTAAGAATTATTTATATTAATCATAAATTGAAAAATAAAGTTATGAGTAATATTAAATAAACGATCAAACTATTTTCAAAACAATAATTACTGTTTCATTATTTTAATAATTAAAATGTAACTTTGTTTAAAAATCACTATTAATATTTTGTTATAACTTAATTATAATGTCTACCGGTTTCGAATCTAATCGCTTCATTATAAAGACTGATTAATACTAAATATAATTTTAACGTTTTTTTAAATTACATTTTAATTATAAAATGGAAAATCACAAAGTTAGTGCTTCAAATTAGGTATATTAATTATTTTTGTTGTTGATATATCTATGTATTTCTTTTTATCTTTATTTCATATACCATGGACAATTACGTAATATTTCTAGAAGTAGGTGAATACTTTATTCTGATTGATCATGAACAAATACGTTTGCAAAGGTTTTTTTCTAATGCTTGCGTCTCGATCCCCAGTAATTTATTAAAGAAAATTACGATTTTAAATGGATGGAGGTTGTATACTATAGTGAGGATTAGCTTAATCTATTTTTTGTTTATTCGTTTCGTTAAAGTAGTTCACTTTTTGTGTGCTAAAATCTGCATTAGATTGTTTTCAATTTATTCTCGAATACTCTCGCTCCAACTCGGATTTGGTGAATTTATTCAACGAGGGTGTTCGTAAAAGCCCGCGGTCTCCCATCCGTGCCCTGGTACCGTAGAGGCTGCTCGCGATCGCTCGCAGTGTCCCGATTCAGCAGGGCGGTCAGTCGCCCCGATTGTTTTCGGCCAGTGGTCATAACCGCCATAACAGCTCTTTACCCGCCCACGTATAATAACGTTGCTGGATCTTGGTGAGCGTTTAACGCACCGCTGCCTGTAGCCGTTGACTGAACAGCAACTGAGCATGCGCAAATACGAAAAAATCGCATTTTCAAACCGAGAACATTATTTTAAAATTTATTAATGGAATATTTTAAGTATTCTTTAATTTTCTTTGAATCAACGTAAATTTTACCATAAATTGAGTGATTCAGATATAAGATATAAATAATTTATTATGATTCATAACATCAATATTACAATTTGGATTGGATACGTTAATTGAGGGAATTCATTACAAACAATGAAATTATAATTTAACTTTTAAAAATTTATTTCATCGACTTTCAATTCGGGAACTAGGGGCAAATGTTAAGTTAATGATCCTCTACCCTTGCAATATTTTCATGTGTTTTTTATTACTTACAAAAATACTTCAATTTCATACTATGTATATCTGCAAGCCAAAGCGGCTCATTCTTAAAAATAGGTATCAAATTGTGGTAGAGTGGGTTTGAACCGAGAAACTCTGACTTAAGAGTCCGCGACACTAACCACGAGACCACAACCACACATTTATATTTTGAATATTGAAAGCATTAACTTTGTGGATCATCTTGATATATTATTTCGAGAAATAAAAATACTTTGTGTTCTGATCCACTCACATTTTTATTCAACCAACTAGTTTCGGCAACAACCTGTTGCCCTCTTCAGGGTTACATAATAAATGTAACCCTGAAGAGGGCAACAGGTTGTTGCCAAAACTAGTTGGTTAAATAAAAATGTGAGTGGATCAGAACACAAAGTATTTTTATTTCTCGAAATAATACACACATTTATATTTTAGATTTAAATATCCGAATCCCACATCGTCATAACTTGGCCTACACAATCTACTATTTAAACACAATGTTTTCAATTCTATATTTTGTGCTCTAAAGATATTGCGAAAAAAATATATTATATGTTAGGTAATTAATTATATCCTATAGAATTATCTGAGTGTAATCCAATTTGGTCTTAATCCACAATATAAGCAGAACAGTCAGCATATGAATGCAGCGTTAGTCTAATTGCAAGAATTAGTGCACTGAAATGTCCTACAAATGCCGTAATCCATTTATTTTTTCATAAAAATTGTTGATTAAAAATTACTTTCTCAACTTTGAAATATAGCGATTAAAGGATTTTCCTGAAATTTACAAATGAACTGCTTTAATTGAATGTGTTTAATTGATTTGTAGTTTAATTTATATTACTTAACAATTAAAATACATATTTATGAATAAAAAGATGTATCAATTGAAATTGGCAAATACGTGAATTATTATACTTTTGAGACAATAATCTTTTTGATTGCCAAATACGAGTATTTAGTTTATGAACTGTATATTTAGCACGTTCAGTAAATATCCTCTACATTTTTTTATACTAAAATGGATAGAAGTAATTTTTGATAATATAGAAATTAATATGAAAGTAAATTTTAATTGGACTGGAAATATGACTTTACACTAAATAAATTGTACCTGTAATTGTGATGATTTTGCATTAGAAACGTTTTGATTAGCAAAACAATGAATACAATTATAATATTTTTTTACTAGTGCTAATCGTATTGCTATATTAATCATCACAGACACATTTCGCCAAAATTTATGACACACACATAAGTAGTATCCAAAAAGTAGTGTGAAATCAGAATCGCTTGAATGAAAAATGTAAATTTGAAATATAAATGTATTATATACCTACATACATAATGATGAAAATATTTTATTTTAATTTACATTAAAAAAAGATGCGCAATTTCTCTTCAAATATGATATCCATTTTTCAAAATTCGCTAATGAGATAGCTATCACGACTGACAGAAAAAAAATATTTGCATCTCTTTAAAAAAACAAGCGAATTTTTATTGTAATCATACATTGAATATTAACATAAATATAAAATATTCGGAAACTTTTCTAGTTATTTTTACTTTGAGTAGTACCGCGAATGCGATGTGTGTTAAAATTTTGATATAAGTAAAAAAAATGTTCACGTTGATATAAATAAAATATTTCTTTTTCATATAAATCCTTTTCTACTCGCACGTCATCTACTCGACTGCGAGCCGTTTTGAATTTCGAATTTTTAATTTTTAGAAAAAGGGAACAAAATCAATAGCATGCAACACAGAGAGCGTGAAAACACTCAAACCCTTCACCCCTCAGGTACATTTCTGCTACATAATTTAGATAAATTAATATTATAGAGATACGTGTAGGAAAGTGAAGAGGGATGAAATAATGGGCATGCGGGGTTACATACCAGTATTGTACAAGCTTGTGAACAATGGAAATGTGCACAAGTTTGTTGAGGAAAATGACACGTTCACAGTAATAATAAAAATGAAATCTAGAACATTTTGTGCGTCCATATACTTGTTCACAAATTTCTATTATCTCCAATTATAGGAGTTATTTATATTATTTGTTGAGATCATAACATAGATGAAGAAGAATATGGAAATATTAATCTATGTTGAGATGTCAAAAGATAATATGAAAATAAAATGAATACTACGATATATATTCAAGCTTTTTTAAGGATTGTCAAAAAAACTACGAAGACACTCCATCTCTAATACCAAACAATTTTTTGTCTAAAAAAAGATCAGGAACCACCGATCAACCTAATCTAACTTGGAGTTATAGGCATCATTCATGGATAGATCGGCCATGCTCCTAGGTATATCTAGAGCGAAGGCAAAACAATATGATAACTGCTTTAAATGTTATACCTACATTATCACAGTTCACTGAACGTCAATGGGTAGATCCATTACTGATAATATTGTAGAAAGCCATCATTACTTGTGTCGCTGGTAGTCTGTCGTCTGTCATTATTCCGACTGCCCAATCAATGCGAAAATATGAACGCTAAATACAGTTTTCATCTTCTACACGCTCCAGTTGTCATCTTTAGCCAAAACGGTCAAGTTCCTAATATAGCACTTCACATAACCGACCGTTACATTTTCAGTTACGAATCCATTTACATACGTATCGAGGAAATTTATTAATGTCTTCATGGTGTGTAATTATATGATTAATTCATCAATTTGAAAGAGGGAATATATCATACTACGAGTATGTCATGGGGAAGTGAATTATGAAAATTTTATACAGGCGAAATACGAGTTAATTAACACAAATAACGATAATAATTTGGTTATCACCAAATCTTCTTACCCTATTACTTACACTTCTTATCTTACGATAACACATAACTTACTTTGATTTCGTAAAGCAAAATTAATATAAAAGCTGAATTACTATATGTAGCCTCGGCATATCCACTACATGGACTCGTTATATAACTATAAGTTTTTTCTTATGTTCACCGACAGGTACCGCATTTCTAGCTACATACATATATATTTTATGAATATTATGCTCCTGTGTAGCTTATAAATTAAGACATAAATGCTTTCGGATGCCATGCAAATAAAGAGTTTATTCTAGAATAAATTTAAATGAGAACACTTCGTTGTGTTGACCCTCTTTACATATTACATAGCACAGCATATGTTCACCCACCCCTTATTTAAGAGACATACGGTTGTTTTATAACAGACAAAGAATCCAAAAATGGAAAAAATAAAGAGACTAAAAAAATTGGACATGTGCAGTTTTTGTCCAAGGTCTTCATTGTTTGTATGTGTGTACACTAACAAAAAAATAATAATCATGTTCAAACATAAGAATTTAAAAATAAATTATTGTATAATAAGCAGCTAATTGTAATTGTCATTCGCATGATCTGCTCTCACGTATGATGCAAAGATATCTAGATCACGCATGTGCATCACGAAACACGTGCGAATTTTGTTTCTTTATTACAAATTGTAGCAAATAATACTGATCTAGTTGCATCCTATTGTTCCAGGTATCTCCTTCCCTTCCGACTTCCGAGCGAGCATCGTCAGCACCCGCGACTTTCATCTCGATTGTCTCATAGCCATGACATACGAGCGCGCCAATTACCGAATGACTGTAACTTTCCACATTGTGTTGCGGTAGCCATTATAGAAATGGGAAACGACACCGCGCAAGGGCGACACAGAGACAATGCGAGGTATATCCACGATAAAAGAGATGAGCTGTAGCGATGAACCCGCGGGAAAATACGAAAATACTTACGATGGATGGCGCTGTCGCAAAAGTCAGGTTAAAGAGATCGCAAAAACTTCGAGATGTCAAGTTTAGTGATGACGAGCAACGCGATAAAATGCTCAATAAGTTGGAAAAATATAAAAATAGTTTTAAGTGTAATTTAGCGTTTTATAATGGATCCGGGCAACAGAAACTGGAGAAGAGAACAAAGGCGAGGGCGGGAGCGAGCAGCCGAGTGCTCTTGGCGTGCGCTGTGTTGAGTGTCTTAGCTGCTGCGGCGGGCGGAGTCGCTGCTAACAAACCGCCGAGATTCCTCATCGATGGGCAGACGGAAATTGTCATAAGACTGAAAGAAGGACCGGAAACTCCGATCGGTAAGAGCTGTTACACAACTTTCTTATCGGGAATCGTCATTATTCAATGCCACATGTGATATCACATCATGTCAACCATACTCGATCAACGGTATTTAATCAAAGCCACCTTAAGGTGGTATTATACGAAAGTGTTCCAATACAAATTATGAAAAATGAATGAAAAATGTAATCTTAGTAGATATTATATCTTTACAACATTTTGAGTGTGTTCAAATACTTATTCACAAATCTGGATTATCTCCAGTTATAGGAGTTATTTTAAATTAAATATACCTTATTATAAAAAGGTAGGTATTAAACATTCCCATTTCCTGTATTTTCCGTAATTATCAGAGGTTTAATCAAAGGGTTGTAATTAGTGGCATCAAAACTTCTCCATCAATAAGTTTGGTGTTTGTCTTAATTATTTTTTGATATCTCATCAAAGATGAAGAAGAATATGGAAGTCTGGGCATTTACGGGGCCGACGACCGTCATAGGCTGGTTTAAGTGATCACTTTACACACGTGTAACGTTCACCAATTCTACCCATTATTGACAACCACACTTCTTGTATTCTTGTATTCTCAAATTCTTGGAAGTTCTTTATATACGAACCAATTTTGAAACATTGTTCTTGAATCACTAGAACTTCGCTTGGTCAAATTATAAACTTTTAATAAAAATGAAAATGATATTTTGCTTATGTGATTATAATCCAGGATTCGGACCTCACATTCTAATAAAAGAGTTTCTGCTCAATAAAAAGCTTCTTTTCATCTCACTAATAATAGATGTCTTTAGTATTTTCATAGGGAAAATTTAAACAAAATACCGAAAAATAGGTTATATTTCCTGATTTTGACTGACTTTAACTTTACAAATGTAGTAATTCATTCAAGTACCTCATCTCTGTTGAGACCTCTATAACATATCTTGATTACAATCCCCCGGAAGTCAATAAAAATTGACATATTTTGTGCAATTTTTTATTGATTTCTAATAGGTTTTAATTCTTATTTTAAAAAAAATAATATCAAAGCAATTATCATTTGTTTTGTTAAATTTATGAGTATTATTTTGTGTGAATGATAAGAACCTAGGCAATTGATTTTCAACATTACGTCACTATGCGTCACATGCGTATTTTTGCTCTTGATCACAATTATATCCCTTTTTTTATTCCATTGTGACATAACAATACTTATGACAATAATAATTCGCCATTAACTGCTGTGCCTTTGCCAAAATTACCTACCTGTTTCATACTTAGTTACGCACATGGTGTCAAACACAAAAAGATAAGTTAGTATTGTTATTAAAAATACCATTTCTATTTCTAATTTGGATTCTCTAGCTTCCTCATTTCCTATCTCGAAAACTTAAAACAATATAAAATGCGTATCAAAGTAAAATCGTCATTAGTGTACATGAGTACTTTTAAAATTATATAGCACGCACTGACATTTTTTTTATTATTACATAATTGAAGCAATTATTAGTAAAAATGAAACCATATCCACAGTGCGTTTTTTTGCGTTCAATAGATTTCAAGTAAATAATATACGCTATGCTACAAAGATTATCAATTTTAACGTAATAAATTATTTAATGTTTGCTTCAAAATTGTTTAAGTTATAATGTTCATATGTATAATGGTGGGGACTGACTGGAGCCCTTTCGTCGTATCGTAACACGTTACGATGCGAGCATTCGTATAGTCAGTACAGCAAGCCGAGAGCTCCATCCATAGTTTAGGATGCTCGCTGATGCTCGCCGCGAGCGATGTTACGACGTTACGTTACGACGAAATGCTCCCGTCAGTCCCTACCTTTATACATATTTCTTTATTTTTTGGAAAACCAAATTTTCATAAAAGTAACAAGATATAATAATAATAAAAAAAAACAATTGTGTAATTAGAAACCTGTGTTTCCACTTAAAAATAATCTTTAAAAAAATTGTCTTGTAAATAAGTATAACTGCATAATATTATAACTCACATTTCTTAATCAAATACTGATTGAACGAAAAAACATTCGGTTAATTTTTTAAAAATCATATAATTTATCGTTTTAACAAATTTTAGAAATGGACGATTGAATTTTGAAGGTGTAATTCATTGAATAAAGGATATAAAATATTTTGTCATTACTTTTCGAATACTCAAATCTTACATGGTTCCGTTCTGCTAAGTTGGTCCAATTCTGAATTAATCATCTTTTTAACGGTCACGACTAGAAATAGGTGAAGAAGAACTTAATTACAGTAATTTATAGATAATTGAAACCGCAATAAAATTTACCACAAGATTTTTTCAAGTCCAACACATCAGAAATTGACAAATTAAAATTGATGTTAAAAAATGGTTCACCGTTAAAATTCTTTACTTTACAGTTATCAAATTAAACATTCTGTGGTTTTTACGTGATGTTTAATAAACTACAATAAAAAATAAGAATGTGATAAATTATTAATGAAAAGTTTTATCACAATAAACTAAATTAAGTTGCATAAATTAATTTGCACCTAATATTATCTGGTCCCTGTTTAAAATATGGAAGTACCTATACTAACACCACATTTTGTATGGGTTACTGTGTTAGTATTTACATTTTCCATTGTAGCCTCGTATGGATACGAGTTACCCCTATATTTTTATTCAATATTCCTATGGAAACGGAGTATGTCCAGAAAAGGATGTTTAAAAGGTTTGTTTATTTCAAAATAAAATAAAATAAGGATAATTAAGGTTATACGAGTACCTGCCTAGTTGTAAATACAACATAAAATAAACAATATCGAATATACGAAGGTACTATGAAAGTCTGGAAACTCACAGTGCTTACGGCCTGGCTTATTGGCTGACTTAAATGATTACCTACTTTGTATAACGTACATAAATTTTAACTATTTTATTAAACATGCATATTTTCTCGATTTTGAAAGTTGTATACATGCAATGTTGTGAAATGTAATTTTCAAACGATTAAAAGCGTTCGCCTTACAATACCATTTACTCAACTTCATCGTATAGAAAGGGGCTACGCGATTACAATAAATATTGTACTACCGTTACCCTAACATAAATTCAATTAGATAAAATGTCTACATATTTTTAAATGTCCACAGATCTAGAATATACGATTTAGATCACTCGAAATTGCAATTATTGGTCTACATTGCGCGAATGTCAGAATATCAACAACATTAAAACCACAATCCATTAACTCTGCTTCTGAAAATCAATTTGGAACCTTATTGAAGTCAAAACTAATTTCGTATTGATGTACTGTGCAGAGCAGTGGTTCTGAACCTTTTTGAAGTCAGGGAGCACTTTTCATCGCAAGGAAAATTCGCGGTACACCAAAGATTAAAAAATCAAACAAAGATAACTTTTATTAAAAATAACAGTGATTATTTTACTACAGATAAGTTTAAAATAATATTTTTTTTTTTAATACATAAAAACATAAATACTCCAATGAAACTTTTTTCCGGCGAAAATTATTTAATGTGACACCTAAGCTGTCTGTTTTTACAAATTTCAGCTGCTCTTATTTCTTCATCCAAATTGCTAAGCCTTTCGCGTTTCTTCGTTTAAATGTCGAGAAACCTAGCTAACAGAAATATGAGGTTGAACACTGTAATATTTTTTTCAGTACCTACCCTGTGGAGAGAGCTGGGTATTCGTCCTAAACAAAAATCCAAAATTCATTCAGAGTTATCTCTGATAATTTGATAAATACATTCTGTGTGGTTATAATCCAGGATTCGAACCACACATACTGATAAAAAAAGTTTCTGCTCAATAAAAAGCTTCTTTTCATCTCACCAATAAATGTCTCTAGTGAAGTTCTAGTGGTTCAAGAACAATGTTTCAAAATTGGTTCATATATATAGAACTTCCGAGAATTTGAGTAGTGTGGTTGTCAATAATGGGTAGAATTGGTGAATGTTACACGTGTGTTAAACCAGCCTATGACGGTCGTCAGTCCCGTAAATGCCCAGACTTCCATATTCTTCTTCATCTTTGATGAGATGTCAAAAAATAATATCTCTGATAATTTTGTTTTTAGAGTACGATCTGTTAATAGAGTAATTATTTGTTATTCTTCTTGATATTTGCAAACAAACTCGAATATTAAATTAGCCAACATATTTGTTTTCATAATTTCGCGGAGCACTAGCAACAAGCTCGCGGAGCACTGGTTAAGAGCCACTGGTGTAGAGATTGACGATTGTTACAGGGTAAATTGACTCGGACGATTTGATTCAACCGACTTGTAGGTCATGGAATCGACTAATGGTGTTAGGTGATTGATAGTAATTAGGCACGTCAGGTTGATGTGCATCTACCGATTCACTTTTGATAGGAAAGCTGATTTATTTATAATTGCAACCGTTGCACTTGTGCTCTGGTCTTCAAAGCTGAAGATTATAAATGACAACGTAATTTGTGGCATTGTGTACAGTTATTGTAATAATACTGTATTATTATCTTCTTTGTTAATTTCACAATCATCTAGCTTTGATGGGCTACGCCGTATCCAGGGCATTTTTATGAATAAATAAAATTTATTATATTCCTTCGATGCACTTTACGATATCTTGAATATTTTCGACGAACTAGCTATTTTTTTTATATTTGCGTTCATGTACAACATGATGTCGGTAACGACGAAACCCGGTCGCTGGTCAAATAAAAAAGTGGAAAAGCTAAAAATATTGGTTTTAATCTAATAATAAATTAAAAATGCAATTCCATCACGAAGTGTCAGTGGATAATATAAATCTATTCCATAATTTGTTAATTTAATAAATATAAAAAATATATATACAGGTGCCGTGGCGTAGTTGGGTAGACGCTAGACTGCGAAACTGGCGTCGCGGGTTCGATTCCCGCCAATTGCCAAATGAATTCAAGAAAGATTTATTTTCAGTTGGTCTGGGCGTTTGCGATATATTTTTCACATTTACCTTCCCTACTGTACTCCTTACTACTCTAACTGTAGACAAACCTCTTAAAGTAGTGGCTTTGCGGGTTATTCCTTAAAAAAAAACTAAAAAAACACTTGCATAAGACCACTTTTGAATTTATTAATGTAAACACGAATAGTTTAAAAAAACTACGAATGTTCTCACCAACAGGTGAAAATACAAACAGTTCGTATATGTTTATAAATATTTATCATTTAATTTCTTAAAATTTAATATTTCTATGCATACTCATTACATCCTAGTAGATATAATATAATGCATTGTTTTTTTTCTCATAATATTGTTATTTATGCTAATTAAATTCTGTTTATGGGCGGCTGTTTTCATATAATTAATTCCAATTAACACAAATATGTCCGAAAATATTAATTGGTCTTTTTTATTGGTCTTCCATTTTCATCGAAAAATTTTCATTTTTATTTACGGTTGTGAAAATGTTGATTTTTCTTAGAGATTATTCGATTTTTACTAGGCAAACATTTGTAATAATTAGAGCAGACACATTTCATAAATAACACCAAACCAATTACTCACCAAGGAAAAACTATACGCTGAATTCATAATTTGCATGCAAATTTTATAACTTGACAGTGATTGGGTTGTTTACATATTCATATAAAAATATTTGTATTTTCTTAAAATGTTACCAAACGTAAGGTGATGGAAAATATAAATTAAATCGAGAGAACGTGGAGAATCGAATCAAAGACCATAAACGGAAGTCTTCCACTATACCAGCGGTCGACAAACTGCGGCTCGCGAGCCGAAGGCGGTTCTTTGGCCATATGAGTATGGCTTAGCCACAAATGTGCGCAACCCACACTCTGTGCTGATATGGAAATATTAGTGAAAAAGAAATATCGACTTTTTTCACAGCACATGTGGTCGGCTTTGAAAGATCCAGAGAAGACATGATGATTTTTACCATCTGGTTTCTGAATCATATGATCAACACAATCATAAGAGCGAAAAATGGATTTTTGCCTTACTAGTCTCTCAAAAGAAACCTCAATCGTTATACTGTGGACATTTGGGTCTGTTGACTAATGAATTTGCCGAACACTAGACTATACTGAACATAATGAAATGTGAATGATAAAACAATTATTTTAAATGAATTGTATGAAATTATCTCAGCTAAAATAAAATCATTTAATACTAATATGCAAACATCAAGAATATGTGACGAAAATTGTAAAGTTTTCATCTAAATGGGAAAATGTCGCAACCCGTAGATACATAGATTACAGTTTTGTAGACGTTAAGTGATTTAACCGAAAATTAACGTATTTCATTAAAATGCAGTTGAGAAGCTTTCTTTTCGATCTTCTTTCATCTATCATCTTAAGAAACCGGTTACCTACATATTCAGATCATCATTTCCGATTCTTGGCATACGACACGTTATTGATACATCCGGTACAATAATTTATTGTTATCCATAATAGGTCTATTACAAATCTAATACATACTTGATAGATAATACCGTGATAAAACGTTTAATGTACGTACATAATTAACGTAAAAATTATTTATTTCAACTTACTTCAGGTCCCGTTTTGGCTATATGGTATATGCCTTCCTGTAACTCCGCAAGTGGTTCCTGTTTTAGGCAAGGCAGATCGCATCCATCCCAATTCAGCACCCAACAGCGTCGACGATATAACGGGATTTAGCTGCCCGCCACTTACTGAAAAGAGACGGGAATATACACGTTTGTAAATTAATACGAACATATTTTTATCTCCTCCCTTGTTAGTAAGTGCCTGGACGTCTTTGCCAAATGGACCTGTGATAGGATCGGTACTGCCTTTTAAGGTCGTTGTCCCAGTGTATCTACGGACGTCTTCTGCTCCTCGCTCCCACTAGAAGTCGCCATTGGAAAACATTTAAAAAAAAAACTTTATTTAACAGGTAGTTTAATATACCGCCTCCGAGGAGTGGATCCCGATGGAGACGATCTGCATTTCGGTATCCGAGATCAGCACAGAAGCGATATATTGAGAATAGAGTCCATTTCATCCAACGAAGCCAACGTCTTTCTTGCCAAGGAACTGGATAGAGAGGTATTTTTTCCATTACCTTAATGTTTAAGTATCAACAAACTCAATGGGATTATAATATTTCACAGATTGAGTACCCTTCTAATTATTCATTACTTTTAACTGTTCCTAGCTTTTTAGGAAAAAAAATATAAGTCAAATCCTTTTCAAAGTAAGCCAACGTTGTCCTAATTCATAACATTCTTTGAGGAATCCCACACAAATTTTTTTCAACTTATTAAATGTTTTGTGAAAAGGTTCTATTTTATTATTAATTTTAATAAAAATAAAATCATTTTAAAGTAACCTAACAATAATGTTTTAGGTATATTAATATAATTGCCGATAAAAAAAGTTAAAATAGACAAACAACAACAAGAATCGTAATTTGTAAGGAAAACCAAAAGTAAATGTGAAACACCTATTTTGAAAAAAATGTTTTTTATTTTAATCATTGGATAAAAAATAACTCTCCTTTTTTACATTTTCTAAGGAATATTCTAGGAATATAAATGAAGGAATATTTTTTTTATCTTTATACCAAACATTGGGGTGATGTATACAAGCCTCTAAGGTTCATTTATATTTTACAAAAATACAGCTAGATTTGGATGACCCATATAACATAAATGATGCAATCGGACACAATGTCATGTTCCGAATGTAATAATTTATTATAAAAACAAAAATAAACTGTCGTTCGAAGTAAAATTAGATTCGCACGTAAATACTCGAAGAAATGGATCCGAAAAAAGCGCTACATTGATTTTCTTCGCATGAAAAAGATTTCCTTCACGGGTCATCACTTTGAAACTTATTTCCGTTATCCATCAAAACTTTTGTAACGCGGGAATAAATCAAAATGGCGTTCCTTTCGACTTCGATCTGCTTTGATCTAGAAATCTTAATGTGTTATTAAAATGATAATTTGTTGTTTTAGACAAGGGACGAGTACGCCTTGGTGCTTACTCTCACAGACGGTCATCTTGGCGAAGGAAATTTTATAACGCAGAGCTTTTTACTTCTTGTGGAGGACGTCAATGACAACGAACCCGTATTCAAGCCATACCCTTCTGCCATCACTATCAAAGAAGATGCGTCCCCGAGTATATTAACTTCCGTGGAAGCTACGGATTTAGACGAAGGGGCTTATGGTCAGGTAGGTACCTTTATAAACGGACCATGTTGTGCAGAAACCTTCCAACCCACAATTTGATGAATGCTACCTTCATTAACAGAATTTTTTTAATTTGCTGAGAACACCCAGCCCAAAATATCAACGCACTATTTTTGGAGAACTTTTAAAAGCATGTGTCTTCTATATGTAAAAAGAAAATACTGAACTTAACATTTTTAACAGCATTGTTTTAAACGGTTGGTAGGTTTTTTCAATTTATAAATAGGTAGCTACACCACAACATTTAATTTTTCAAGACTATCTGCATGTTTATTTTCATTTAAAAAATAGATTTACTTATTATTTCAATCTTTGAGTGGATAAAACTTACGTATAAAAATTTTACGTGTTATATTTAAAATTTATATTTATGCACGTTGTTTTTTTTTTATTTACGAAATCGATATTTTCTTTAAGTTTTTCGATTGATATATCTAATCTATTTTATTTTCAACCAATAACAATATATATATCGTTACTATGACGGCACGAAAATTTCTAATATTTAAGCACGACATTGTATTCGTTATCTAGGAGGCGTTGCTTTAGTACCTACGCCAAGTAGCATAATTCATATTTTCACATTTTTTCTAATCAATGGCAACAAAAACGTAAGTCCACTGAAAAGAAGATAAATTATAAAAGGAGACGACTGTTGTTACTTAGTAAAAATGACGGTTTTACTATAAATGAAACTATGCTTTCAGGTTGTATACAATCTTCAAGAACTTGACGGAGAATCCGATTTATTTTCCATTCAAACTCAAAATGGAAAGGGAATTATTCGTCTCGTGGGTAGCTTAGATTACGAGAAGAAATCATTATACCAGTTAAGAATATTAGCTACAGATAGAGCCAATCAGGGCCGCGTAAATACAGGAACAGCAGCAATTTTAATAAAAGTTCAAGATGTCGAAGATCAACCTCCAGAGTTTGTTGGAGTTACCCCAGTTACAAGAATAAGCGAGGATTCGCCAGTTGGGACATCTGTTTTAGAAGGTAAGCAGGTACCTACATAATAATAATACAGAAGGTCAAAATATTTTTTTTACCTTTATCAGTGGTATCAAGATCGATGCGGTGTCAATTTGATCAACAATTACATGAAGGCAAGGTAATCAGTCCTACGTGCCAGATTCTTGGGTATAGTGAGAATGCTTGGGTAAATTATGCTACACTTTAAACGACTTTACATTCAATCCAAATTACACAAAATAACACAATTTGGTGCGCCCATTACTTTTTTGTGAATTCGTTTTTTTTAAACTGTAACAACACAACACCAAAATACAGTAACAACGCACTTAATACGGGGGATATGTGTTCCAATATGTTCCAGTGCTAAATAAACTGCGTTAAACGAAAGTCTGTGACTTTACAACTCAATCCAAATAACACAAAACAACATAATTTGGTGCTGTGATTTTTTTTGTGCGATTAAAAAAAACTGTAACAACAATATCTCTTCGCCTGAAAATTCAAACGCAGGGAGTATTTACATTATTTGCCTTTATATCAAATCAGTGACTTATTTTGATGTGGCTAATATGATTCAACTAATTGCAGAATTTTTTAAATGTAAATTATTACATATTTGCAATTTAAAAGCAAAAAAAACATATACAAGTACCTCAGATATTGTTATGTTGTTAATTTGACACTGGTCCATATGTGACGTTTGATTTTGACATTTGGCACAGTATTTAACTTAGGTAATCTTTCGTCGTAATTTTTGCTATTATTTTATCAGTCTGATTAAGCAGTCTGTTTTCTTTAGCAACATATTTGCCATACTCGATTGTTTTAAATTTTTGTTTGAAATTCGCTGTTAACCTAAATTTCAGTTCATGCAATCGATGGCGACCGAGGTGTCAACAACAGAATATCTTACAGCATAATTTCGGGTGGCGAAGATCAATTCGACATCGATGGTACCTCCGGAGTCATTTATACTATCAATTCATTGGACAGAGAAGACCCAGAGAACAATAATGGAGCCTATATTTTGGAAATACTTGTAACTATTTAATTATTTCTCACTGGATTCTATTTAGAGAGTGTAATGATAATATTTTATTTTTAATTTATGTTTTACTTGGTAAATACCACTATTTCTTAAAATCTATTGTATTGTGACACGTTTTTCGACGCATTCTGCGTCATTTTTAAACACCATACGGTGTTATTATGCGGTACATAATTATGCGGTGTTTCGTATGATGATTGAAAATTATGCAAATGATGCGGAATGCATCAAAACATGTCACAGTAGATTTTAAGAAATAGTAGTATTTACCAAGTAAAACTGAAATAAAAATGGATAGATATTCCCACAAAGTGAGTGCCGAATCAATTAATGAGATAATAATTTAGTTTAAGAAATCCTTATTAAGTTGTGGTTTGCTTTGAACTATACCTTTTTATATGCTAGCTACTAGTTTTTGGACTAGGGCTCATTTTCACAAACATGGCTCGAAGATGTCTAGATTACAATATTATGGACCCCTCCAGTTGTAATTGAGATGGGAATATGAAAATATAGGCATTTACATGGCTTATGACTTGTTATTGCCTGGTTAAATAGCCAGTCAGTCTCCCATGTGTAAATATCACTGCCATTCCATTGATTCCGATTGAGCATAATTTCTTTATCTCTCTGTCTTTTTTTATCAGTTTTCTTTATTACTATTTTTTTTCAAGGCAACTGAAGAATCACAAGAGATTGATCCTCTTCCTACAGCATCCACCGAAGTTACCATAATACTGACCGATGTCAATGATGAGACACCCCAGTTCCGTAGTAAGAGATATATCTGCGAGGTAGTGGAAAATGCCCAGCAAAATACTCCCATCACATTCCTTCAGGATGCTATCCCAGAAGTTTTCGATTATGATCAGGTGAGATATATAAAATCCCTATATTGTTTTTATTTATTTTAGATGAACAGACAGCCGCCGTGGCGTAGTTGGGTAGACGCTGGACTCCGAAACTGGTGTCAAGGGTTTGATTCCCGCCAATTGCAAAATAAATTCAAGAAATATTTATTTTCAATTGGTCTGGGTGTTTGTCATGTATTTTTCACATTAACCTTCCGTATCCTTACTATCCTACCTGCAGACAAGCCTCTTAAAGTAGAGGCTTTGCGAGTTATCCCTTTAAACAAAAAAAACAAACAAAAATCTGATCAACTGTTATAGTCATGATAAATAAATGTACTTTATACCATATAATGCTTAATGTACCTATCTTTTAATATATCTGTAAATTATTGACAAAATTGTGTTTCTGATTTTATTTCTAAAATATGTAGTAAATGCTGTTTTGTCAACATTATCTTTCTTCTTCTTCATTTAATCCTTATCCGCACTTAATAGTGCATAGAGCACTGCATTATATAGAAGCAGTGCTAAATACAGAATAGTGATCAGTCCTGAACTTGTCAAGGGTAATATTTAGTAAATATTAGAGTGAAAAAATCCCTTCCGGGACTTCAGCACACTAGCTTAACGCGGCAACCACTGAATTATGGAGGCGGACATTTATTATCTACCAAAATAAGATATCTGCACTTAAAAAATCACGACATTTCCTAAAAATAGCCCTGGAAAGTGTATTTATGACAATTATATCATTTTACTAAATTCTTAGGGGAAAAATGGAACATTTGAGTTGTACTTGGAAGGAGACAACGGCGTGTTTGAGGTGACCCCATCTCGTGGTGTCAATGAGGCTTCCTTTCTGATCAGAGTGGCCAAACCATCCTACCTGGACTATGAACAAGTCACGGTTATGAATTTTTCACTCGTGGCCAAGGAGACTGTTGCATCTCAACCAAAGAAGAGGTATTTTAATAAATCAATTCCATCCTGCTATATTATGAGAAAAAATGCCTACGCAATATAATTGAACTACATTTTCTTCACATTTTACATTTTCAAAAATGTGCTGGATAATTCCTGTTTTGGAAGAAAATAAGATTCATTTAAAATGCCAGCATTTTATCCTCTTATCTTTTATATGATGAAAACACATTTTTTTCTTAGTTTTTTTAAATAAGTCTTAATGAAGGGAGATTTTGTATAATTTACGAAAAAAAAATTATGCATAGTATATATCTTGTTTTAAAGGGAACAGTTTTCAATAAGTTTTCACTATCTAAAAATCTGTAATCATTCTAGTCTCATTGCTATGTGGTTGTAATAAAATAAAAATTGATGTCTCAGGATACCATTTAAGAGATGTTATTTTAAAGACACCATTGAAATTTTTCTGATTTTTTTTAGTGTCGTCCCGATCACGGTTCATATACGAGATGGAAATGATAACTTCCCGGAGTTCACAGAGCCCATGTACGATGTTTCCGTTCCGGAGAATTGTGGAGTTGGAACTACGGTGGCGTGGGTTCAGGCCATGGATGACGATTCGGGAAACTTTGGCACACGAGGAATCCGATATACCAACCTCGGTGGAGGCATTGCACATCTGTAAGATTTTTTTCAAATATATTTTGTTAGTTCTGTGGCCCAGTGCTTTCTTTTCTCAAGACTGAAGGTCTCATAGAATTGATATTTTTTATAACTGTACTGCTGATAAATAAATAAAAAATACAATCACTGGAATTATGTACATAGTATCTTTGTGCACTAAGCCATTGATATATTTAATGGGAAAAAATCCTACTTAAATTAACCTTCTGTTATTAAATTAAGGTTTGTGAAAGTACCAATTATTCCTTAAGATATCAATCCAGTTTTAATGGAGTAATGATTGTATACGTAAATTTCTGTCAATGAGCACAGTGCTGTGGTATCAAATGAAGTCTAATAGATTTCTTTTAATATTTAATTTTTACATTGTCGGTACAGCATTGAGTTTAAGGTTATTTGTTGTCTTGACAAAACTACGCGTGACTTAGTCTTGTGTGGATTTATTAAGATAGCAGAAATAGTCATTGTTATTTTGTAATAAAAAAGGTATAATTTAAATTTAAAAAAATATTGATTTTGATACAATAACACTCTTTGTACGATCTTCTTATTGGAGACGGTAAAATATAAATTTTTTTTTGTTAAATATTTTTTATTATGTTCAATCAAACCATTTTTCTCTTCAGATTACATCTCAACTCTGTGTCTGGAATAATAACAGTAAAACTTGCCGGAGGAAACAGTTTCGACAGAGAACTTATTTCCCGACACTTCTTGACTGTGGAAGCGCGAGATGACCTCGGTCAGGGTAACAGAAACACGGTACAGCTGGTTGTCAACATAGAGGATGTAAACGACAACCCTCCGATATTTTTGCTCAACAAATACGAGGCCAGATTATTGGAGGGCGAAAATGATTTTGAAATACCTCTTATCCTGGAAGCGAGAGATGCCGATTTGAATGGTAATAAATAGGGCCATATGAAAAATTTTCCCCGGAATAGAAATATCGCATGAAAATCGAGATTTGACGTGAATAATTTGTAATTTGAGTCACTTCAGAGAAAAACTAAAATTGATAAGCTGAGATTATTCTATAATGTAGACAATTTTAAAAAGATTTTATTTTGTGATATGATTCATTTTTGGTATCATCAAAAAACAATCTCATGTTTTAATATTAATGATATACTTTTCAATAATATCATTATTATTAAAAGATTAATAATGATATATTTTGTTATGATATACTGATTATATATTTATCCTAACTAGGTTTGAAGTCATTCATTGATAATTTGATAATGAATAAATATATCTGAAAATTATCAATGCAACTCTTGAAAATATTTTTCATCTACATTTTATCCTTATTTCACTTTTTTTCAAATCTATGCATATTCATAAATACATTTCCTTGTGATGTAATTAACTTCTTACATCTGCACAATTTTAATATTTTTATTGTTTATTCCTGGATAATAAGTACAACTGCAGTTTGTCGGTTTTAAACCAAAATAACCATAATGCTAATACTAAAATAAAATAATAAATACTGTATTCTTGGTATGCTATGCTTTCCATAATCAAGCGTACCGACCTACATGCTTCCCATAGACAAATAATCAAGGGTACCAACTTACAAGCTTCCCATAGACATTTAATCAGGGGTACCAACCTATATGCTTCCCATAGACATATAATCAGGGGTACCAACCTATTGGTGATTATATCACCCAGCTTGTGATTATCATGGCGCGAAAACATAATTTAATTTAAATGATTAGTTCATAACATGAAAAATAAATTTGCTGCTCTCAACCGACCATTTTATAAAACTAAAAAAAATCTCAGACGTTACATTTGGTTTTGGCAGGAACAAGAAATAGTCGAGTTGATTACTACATAGTGAATGGTGAATATAAGGAGAATTTCACAGTAGACGTACATACAGGAGTATTGAAGCCGGTTGCTCCAATGGATTTTGAACAGCTCCCTGGTGATAACAGCAATATCCGCCCCATACATCTCACGGTATTGTTTTTTTTTATCTATCGAATACAAAATTTTTACATGTCGAGTGAATACTATATTTAATGTGTACTTAATACTGTACTTACAAGGCTACTATCAAAATATGAATAATATGGTGGTTCAATCGCGGGTAGAATGGTGAATGCTACACATTGTATAAAGTTATTTTTAAACCAGTCAACGACAGGTGTTAGTCCTGTAAATGCTTAGACTTTCAAAGTCTCATCTCAGGTTGTCTCTGTTGAGATATCAATAAAAATCTTTATAACAACACTTGCAATTTTAAATCTAATATTTATGTATGAAGATTAAAACGCACTAAAAATGTTATAAATGTTCTATATATTTTCTGTTAAATTTGAAGGTTCGTGCCCGAGACTTTGGAGTACCCCCATTATCAGCGGAAGTCCCAGTTACCATATTCGTGCAGGATGTTAACGATCATGCCCCACTTTTCCAACAAATGATTTACAAACGATCGATACCTGAAGATATGCCGGGTGGAACACCCATTTTAGAGGTCAGAAAAAAGATCTTTTGATAAAAATACAGTATCACCCCGCTTGACATGGGAGATATGTTCCGATAAGCTCTAGTGCTAAATAAAACGCACTTAAAGAAAGTCTGTGATGATATCAAGTGTGCCTGGAGTCTGCATGCGAGTATCAAAGCAATAAAATTGCACCTGATTTTAGGGAATATTAATTTTACCGCGTAAGGCTTAAACAGTGTTAAGTGGGGTATCGCTGTATATTTTATTGATATCATGTCATTTATGTGTAGTTTGTGCTATTTTGTTTTTATTCCTTTTAGAGATGTTCAGACTGCCAATTAAGTTATTTATATGATAGCAATGAACTAGATGATAGCAATTGATGTAATTTTTAGATACAATATTTTAAAGAGTGAACCCTAAGAAGACTGGTGGAGACATTATTGATTTTCCAATAAATCGTTCATCATATCGATATTACTAGTAAAATTATTTATATTTGCAATTAAAAATGGACATACTAGATTGTAAACACATTTATTTGGTTTTACATATATGGGGTAAAATAGACTGTTTTCATCTTTGATACTAAAATGTATATAGCTCGTAAAACTCATGATACATTAATTTAATACATATTGCAGTTGGAAAAAACATTAAAAACATCAGTTAAAATATTTATATATAAATCAACTAACAGACAAAATTTAACAGAAACATCATCGCTATCATGGGCAATATTTTTATGGTATACAAATGAGATTCTCAATCTTTTAATATGTTTGTGTCTGAAATCAGATAATATATTTACACACAAAATCAGTTAAACCTATAACTCCCTGTTTTACTCTTCTATATTTTCATATTATTTTTCTTCTATATTTTATTTTGTAATTTATAGGTAAAAGCATTTGACAGTGATGGATCAGCTCCAAACAACCAAGTGGTTTACAGAATTCAAAGAGGAGCAGGGGATAAATTTGTGATTGGTCCTGAGAGCGGGATCATCTCTGTTGCTCCTGGTTCAGCTCTAGATCCTGATAGAACAGATCCCAAAAGCAATAAATATGGATTGACTGTCGTAAGTTTCAATTGTCTACGTTCTCACTGAATTTTAACTTAAAAATACTATATTTTTCAATTTGTCATCATTGTCAACTAAATACATATATTCCAGTATTCCATTGAGTGTGATTGTTTTCTAGATTGCTTTTGATGGAGGCATCGGTGACCAGCAATTAAATGCTGCTGTTCTAGTGAATATTTCTATTGTCGATGTCAATAATAAACCTCCCATCTTCATAGACCCAGGAACCATAACAGTACGCGAGAATACTCAGGTTTGTTTTTCTTTATCATCTTTTACCTTTAGCACGGAGACTTTCCAGACCCCATACGTCATTTTTCCACACAAATATCTTGTCACTAGCAGGTTTCTGCTGTATCTTCTACTGCATTTTGCTGTTTATTTATTTTTACTACTAATTGTGTTCTTAATGAGGTTATTAAAATTGAAATATCACCAGAAAGAGGGAATGCGAAATAATATGCTTGTAGACATGGGCAATCCATTTTTTCAAATAATTAATAATTATTTTTGCGGAAGTCATATTAATTATAAATTTGATTTTTTCATTACATCATTTAAAGCCACTCATACCAATCAGTGCACAAATTTAGTTGCGTATTGCATATTTCTAGCTCTTAATATATTTGGCAATTTGAAATAAATAAAAAAATAACTAGAAAAATAAATAAACTGCAAAAAAGTAACCAATACCAACCAGACCAGGTAAATTAAAAAATAACATTAGTCACATCTCTATATGCTAAGAATGTTATACTTTTTCGGGAAAAAAGGTTAGCAGTACTTTGATTTTAAAGCATTTACTATCTTTCTATAATAAAGTTCGATTAGTGTGAGTATAAAAAATACATTAAGTGGAAAAAAATTGTTTGATTATTTTATTATATTATATTATTTTCTATATTTTGATTTGATTGAATTTTTTCAGGTGGGAACTTTTGTTTTCCGAGCTGTAGCAAATGACCCCGACGATATGCCGGTACTCCGCTATCACTTGGATCCCGAGAGCAGCATAGCTAAGAATGAAGAAGGCACGATTGTCAAGATATCAGAATACGACTATATGGCTCCGTGGGACTTGAATCCATTGGATGGAATGCTTAGAGTTATACGGCTTTTAGATAGAGAAAAAGTGGAATATATTAGATTGGGACTAATCGTAGAGGACATCGCGGCTGTGAATGGTGGACCAAAACAAACTGCTTCTGGTAAGGATGTAATTTAGATAGTTAAATTTAAGTGCTTAAATATTAGAATTCCCACCACGGTATAAGCGTGGTTGTCTATTGCTTGACCAACTATACTATGATCAAAGGTTTCTAAATATCGCAGAAGGTAGAAATACCATCCTTAAGCATCAATTGACCGAACGGGTAGAAATACCTTTCCCGTCCATAGTGTGTTAAATTCGAATTTCTTTAATGGTGGGGACTGACCGCAGCATTTTGTCGTAATGTAACGTCGTAACTTGGCTCGCGTTGAGCACTCTGACTATGGACGGAACACTCGGCTATAACGAATGCTCGCATCGTAACGTGTTACGTTATGACGAAATGGCTCCGGTTAGTCCCCACCATAACAGTTCGTGTGCCAGTGCCCTTTAAATAACATTATAACCGCTATAGAAAATATTTTCTTATAATTAAAATGACTTACTTAATATTTAATACTATATTTCTGTTAATATTTGTGCTTTCGTTTTTGTTGGATAGCATCCCTGACGATCATTATCGAAGACGAGAATGATAACAACCCTAGATTTCGAAGACCTTTTTACAAAAAGTCTATCACGGAGAATACAAAAAATGGAGCTACTATCGCAAATGTTGTAGCGGATGACGTCGATAAAAATAGATCAATCACTTATTCCTTGGAAGGTATGTTATACAAATTTTATTAGCTCAATTAAACTTTTTGGAGAAAAAATACAAGTTTCTCACTGTATTTTTTTTTTGCCCTCATAATAGAGTGTCAATGATCTATCATTTTTTTGTCAGTTTATAGCACTGACATTTATTTTAGACATTATATATAATATTGATAATTATATAATGTTAGTATGTGGCTCGGTTTTAAAAATCCATAATTGGTGTATCTTTATTTGCTGCTATAAGTTACATACTGAGGCCATTATTTAGAACGATTTCTTAGTATTATTACAGATACAAAATACTTTTAGTAATACAAATGAGTGAACATAACATATAACTATCAGTTTTTTATTATTCATTTGGTGATAATAAAAAAAAAACATGATTTAAAAGTTTTATCTATATAAAACATTATTTAAAAGCGTATTTTATGTATTTATCACTGGATTAGAAACTAGAAACGAGTCCAATAAGTATAAAAAATTATCTTCTTCTTCATCTTGTTGTAGGCCCTGTTTTTTAAGAGGGATTAGCCTCCTGCGATGTCGATTCCTAAAAAATTATAACTCAACGGAATACAAACATTATTCCTGTTTCGCAATTACCGAATGTTTGATGTATTTAAAGTTTATTATGTATTAATTTGTGATCTTATAAATGGCTAAATCTGTGAATAATGTGAATGTTTTAGGGCCAGAAGAAATGATGAAGTTAGTATACCTAGAGCCGGATACTGGAGAGGTGTTAGTGGCTAATAAGATAGATCATGAAACATACCCCTCCATAAACCTCACCGTGCGAGCAACGGACTCCGGAGTACCTCCGAGATCTTCTCTGGTTGATTTGTTTATTCAGGTATTTAAAAATTAACCAAGGTCAATCGCGTAAATGTTTTTGTAAGATTTTTGTCAATATCAATCTTCAATTTTCAAGGAAAATATCAAATAGTGTATAAGTTAATATGGTAGGAATTATATTTTATTAACCCTTTGGTTACCAAAATCCGATATATTGGCTTTCGGCACTCTAGCGAGAAATACCGGATCCGTCGGTTCTGACGTCATGATTTAGAAAAGTATCAGATATATTTTGAACAGTTAGGGTTGTGAATTTCTTGTCGATTCTTTTTTTTTTAATAAGTTATACATCGAAATTTAGAATTAAATAATCATTATTATCTTACAATTACATAGTTGTAATATAAAACATACAAAAATGAGAAAAACAAAGCACATTTAACCTATTTTGTTTCCGTGAAAAGTAACTCGTGTAAAGCAGTGATATTATTAAAATAGATACATTTTTAAATAATAACAATTTGCAACAAATTTGATACAAATATAATGCATATATTGCACAACTAAAAACATATAAATATTATTATTTTTACAATAGTTGCTGCAACCCTTTCACTATTTCTGTCAACACTGGATATCGTAAATTAGGTCAGGAGTTGTTTGATTTGCAGTGTTATATGCATGGCGTAAAAGGGAATAATTCTTGCTTAACTATGAAATCTAATTTAATTAATGAGAATTATTTTAGCCGCTAAATTAAGCTTTATGTTATGGCTCTTAGAATTTAATGCCTATTTCTCTATTTAAGGTTTTGGATGAAAATGACAACAATCCATACTTTATATTTGAGTCTGGAACTATTAACGTATTGGAAAATACTCCTCCCGGAACTCCGTTGGCTGTTATTGCAGCCCGGGATTCAGACTCTGGAGAATTCGGAAAAATTACATATTTGATGGACCGGATTACTACTCAGGTATGTATTTCATAATAAAAATCAATTTGATCCAAATAAAAAATTATATAATTTGTTCATTTCTTTTGATCTTTTAATTTTGCAGGGAAAATTCTTGATTAATCCGGATAATGGCACACTAAGTGTGTCTGATTGGCTGGATAGAGAAACACAGCCATTTTACACTCTGGTTATTGAAGCCTGGGATAACTATCAGTTTGGTTACATCAGTGGGGAAAGTAGAAATGCATTTAAACAAATTATGTAAGTTATTCTGTAATTTTTTTCTCTTCCAACCACAATTTTTACATGACTTACACCACAAAAAATTCTTAAATTTACGGCAATTACCCATAGTACTTATAATAATTTTAAAAAAAATAGTTTAGGTCAGTACTCACATTTCATGCTTCACAAAAAAAGTCACACTAACATCATCAGGCTTGGGATTTTTAGATTTCATACAAAGAGATTTTGTATGCTCAAGACCTATGTGATGAGCAAACATCTCATTTAATTGGAGCAATTTCAGTGTCAATTTGTATTTGTTTATTATTGTAAATATTTTTGGCTTTTAATGCAAAATATGTTTGCAATTTAAAAAGAAATATTAATTGAAAACTATGTTAGTGTTTATAGCTGGATTAGATTATAAAAATAAAACACTTGAATAAGACCAGTTTTTATTTAATCCTGTATACACTACAGATGTTCTCATTAACAGGTAAAAATACACACTGTTGATGGCAACGTTTGTTGTTCTTGAAACTAGTCGTGTTTTCATGAATAAATTCAAAAGTAGTCTTATACAAGTGTTATATTTTTATAATTAAATCATCATTTTATTCCGCAAAGTAATTGCTAATTCAATAAATATATTTACAACTAGAATTATTAACCACTTCATGTTAGAGCTTTTTAATTATTTTTTATTTTGTAAAAAGGATATTTCTTTATTGTTGTTAATAAATTAAAATAAAGTAAATTTTTGAAATGGTGTAGAATGTAAACAACAACCACAACTCAAATGGTAAACTACAACACAATTTCGCGAGTAATGCTTTTCTAAAGCATAAAGTGGCTAATGCAGGGGTTACCAATCTTTTTCAGCCCGCGGCACACTTACAAGCTTAGTATTTTGTCACGGCGCCCTCCATTAGTAAGCTATTTGGAATAGATATAGTGACTATATAAAGGGTCTTTCAATAAAGACTTTCAAACTTTCACAGTTGATAGCGACCATATTGTTGATGCTGCATCTCAGACGCATATTTTGTTTTATTATAATTTAACCTTTTCATAGCCGCAAATAAATTACGCCGCAGTGCTCAACAGGCCAAGTATTTTTTTGAAAAAAAAAAGTTGTCTAAAGATTTTTTTTTTGTTGTTTTTATTGAATTATAATTTACTTACCAAATATTATATCCCGCATCGATTGTTAGAGTTTTATTCTTGAAGTTAAACCAGTTTCAAATTTTCAGGGTTGTCACACTAAGTCGCACACGCAAGTTTTTATTAAATTTAATATTAACACACAACTATTATTTATCAATGGAATATTTTAAAATAATAAGAAAAACACAAAAAAATTGAGCAAAATAAAAACCCCTGGCGTTCAAAACAATCGATTAAAATAATCAATATTTCAAGTGGTTTGAGTGGTAGCCCTAATGACATCTGTCAACTGTCAGCTGAAAGTGATACCGATAAATCACTTAAAAGTATTTAAAAACTTTATAAAATATTTTGTGACAACTTCAACTGATGGCAATGTATGTTCCGTTTTTGACAGATTGTCAATATGAGTTAAAACTGCGGAGTAATACGTCATCAAAAGTACTGACGAGATATCTCGTCTCTGGCCATACGGGCACTCCGCCATTTGCCGAGATATCTCGTCTCTGGCAACCATCGGGTTAAAGATTGAAAGCACTCAATGAAAGATCTTGTATATATTATAGTCGTAAAAAATAGGTACCTACAATAATAGTAGTTGGGTAGATAGGCACAAAAATCAATGTGAAATTGAGTTTTATTATATTTAAAAGAATTAAAAATTGATACAGAGAACAAAAAAAAAGAAAATACTTGTGGTTTCGGATAATGACAGAGGATCGACTCACGGCGCCCCTCTTTACTTTCTACGGCGCACCAGGGCGCCGCGGGGCACACTTTGGGAACCCCTGGGCTAATGTATTGTAAATTCCAGAATCAACATTGAGGATGTGAATGACAATGCTCCGGTGCTCACCCTCCCTAAGGAATGTGCCACTGTAACAGAATTCCACTCCACCCGAGATTCCATCACCACAATTCACGCAACAGACGCTGATGACCCGGAAATCGGCAATGGCCAAGTTAAATTCAGCATTGTTGGTGGAACCGGTTTTGGTATGTTTCATATTTGAATATTGCTTTTACCAAAAACTGTTCCAAAATGTATATCCACTCCAAACTCATGTTTTTTTTAAAAAAAAAATGTAATATATATTGTCTACTTTATGTGAGAGGAATGCGACCAGTTATTGAGTTCAAACTAAATTAATCAAAATATCAACCTGTTACTATTTGATTAATTTGAATTATAAGATTCATGTAAGAAATATCATTTATTTTTATTCTGTACTAGCTGTACCCAGCTACGCGTTACTGTGGCTCAGTCTGGTTAAATGGTAAAGAAATGAAATAGAAAACACACATGTAATTATAATTTCACGATACTTGTGAAGCGATGAAAATATTGAAAATCTTTGAAACAACATTGAAATGTAATCGAAAATGCAAGCAGCTGTCAAGAAGCACGCTGTCCGCCGTGAGCAATGTTTAGTATTAGTGTTGCTGTTACGTTTAACAGATGGCGCTGCCATTGCGGTAAAAATATATATTTTTCAGAAAAAGTTTTTTTTCATGTGTCACCTGTTACTTTTAATTTATATAGATAAATAAAATTTGCGCATATTCAAATGCAACGTCGCGTCAAACAATTTAAAGCAATTAGTGAATAACTTTATAAAGCCTTATAGAGATTTTTATATTTATATTTTTTTCAGAATTATTCCGTGTGAACCAGTTGCCGAACGACTTCTCTAGTGCCCAAATAACAGCCGGCAGGATACTGAAGGATAGATATGGAAACTACTCGCTGATTATTGAGGCCCGGGATCTCGGAGAGCCGCAGAATAAGGTCACCGGGGAAATGTCCATCTGTGTGACGGATTACAATGACCACGCCCCACTATTTGTCAGCCCGCCACAAAATGTCACCATAAGAATTCCCGAGGTAACTAGAGAAACACCCTCAATAATTATTATTCTTTTTTTGCATTTCACAATATATGTATTATAATTACAAGTAAAAAAAATTATATTAACACAAAAAAAGATCCCACAAAGGCATTGCCTGTGTGTCATATATACATTTGATTTTAGGTTACAATAAAAGGCACTGGTAAGAATACAATAGATATCAGAAATAAAAATAGATTAAAAGATGAATTGTGATTTTTATTCGACTTAATTATTAATTGAATATTTTTATATATTAACCTCATCCATGTTATTATATTAACTTTATACATTTGTAGAATGCAACAATCGGGAGTAATGTTGTAGAGGTCCACGCTATAGATGGTGATATTGGACCCAATGGTGCCGTGCGATATCGCATGAAGCAGGATGTTATGGGTAATTGGAGAGTATTCTCCATAGACTCCATCACTGGGATAATACAACTCAAACAACCGCTGGATAGAGAAAAACAAAAGATTTACGATGTAAGTGTCATTGTTTTGTTTGTCCCGCTATTTGATTGCTTAAGGGTTATATTGATAAATCTAGATTTGGAGTAGAACACAAAAAATTATACTTAACCTCTCTGTGCGTACCGCCCCAGCAGTATGAGTGCAGTCCGGTTAGCATGGGAAAACGGATGATTGGCTTAGATTGCCTTGTGCTTTTGGCCGTCTTTCTTCGGATTGGTGCGTGAACACGGTGCGCGTAAATTCGATCACGCTAAACTGTTGTAGCCGCTTTTATTTAGAAAAAACGGACTGCCGAACGGTGAAATTCCGTGTAATACACAAGCGCTCTATGGCTATTAAGTACTAGGTCAGATAGCGTGTGGCCCCGCATTTGGGGCGTAGTGATTATTTCTAGTTCCAGATTATGTCGGGTATTAGACTACCAACGCCATCTATTGATAATACAACACAATTAAATCATTTATCAGCTAGTTACACATTTTAGCAACTGAACAAATGATGTTTTAAAATGTAATTAAAAACTTCTCGAGATATCAAATTATGATCATTTTTCATATCCCCCTGGATATTACTTAAAAAAAAACAGCAGTCTCCAAGAAAAATTTCCCAATGGCAGAATGATGAATGTTATACATTGTATTAACATGAATCAATATTGTAATGATTTCTATGGATTTAATCCTTTGTAGTTTTTCATATTGTTTTAAATGTATTTGTTATTTGTTTAAAGTTTTATTTTATGAAAGAAAATAATAATTTTATTAAAATTGCTAATTTCTGTATTTTCCAGATAAGAGTCGAAGCCTATGACTTGGGAGTTCCTACTCCTCTGAGTTCGGATCTAGATCTGACAATTTACGTACAAAATGTAAACCACTACAAGCCGAGATTCGTGCAAAATACGGTGCTGGTCAACTTCACGGAGCATTCCACACCGGGCGAGGAGTGGGTTGTGCTACCTCCGGTCATAGAAAGGGACGAAGTGGATATTCTAGACGATCCCACGGTGCCGGTGTGCTACTTCCTCATCAGAGGAAATCACAAGGAGCTGTTTGATTTGGACCAGAATTCACACAGGTAAGACTTAACATAAACATGTTCACTTTTTTCTGACTTTGTAAGTTAATATTATTGTCATGCAGTGCTTTATGATTTGTGAAAAAAAGAGATAATTTTTACATGATACTTATAGGGTGTTTGTGCACTACATGGAATTTTTACCGTCCGTCACGTAAATAAGCGTTTTCAAACGATTATTGGCTTGGATTGGCTTGTGCTTTTGTCCATCTTTCGTCGGATCGGTGCGTGAACACGTTGCGCGTAAATTTCATCGCGTTAAACTGTCGTAGTCGCTTTCATTTTTCAAAACCGGACTGCCGGACGGTAAAATTCCATGTAGTGAACAAACACCCATTGAGAGCTTATTATTAAAACTGACAGAATAAAACTTTGAATTACCATTACTGAATTCTGAATCATTTTCCACAAATTCTGTAAAGCTTTAACTAAAATAGAATGTGAAAAACAAATTCACATAATTGACAGTTTTTAACCATTTACATGAGCTTATGTCTAAATTACATCGTTGAATACGTGTAGTTTCTTCTCTCTATATATATATATTTTTTTACTTAAACCCATCCGAACACAGATTTATAGCCTACATAGGTATATGGCCAAGTGGAAATCAATATCAGTGTCAAAAATGTTACTGGAAATACGCATCAAAATTAGTGCACTGAATATGAAAAAGAATTAAGTAAAAAAATTAATTGAAAAAGCTGTATAAAATAATCATAACACCCGTTAATTTTATTGTTCTAGACTTTCGCTGGCCAAAGAAATAGACAGAGAGATTGAATCGGGTCACTCTCTCATTGTGCATGCAACTGAGGACTGCATCATCCAACCGAAGGTTCTAGATTCCGACGACCTAGAAATGTTTGAGGACACAATCATTACGGTCTACGTAAATGTGACAGATATAAATGACAACCCTCCGAAATTTGTGAATGAAGTGTTCACCGGCGGCGTTACCACGGCAGCGGATTTCGGGACGCATTTCATGCATGTCAAAGTAAGAATATTGTCTATAATCGTCTACTCACACGCATCATATGAAATCATTCAGATTACCCAAACCAACACTAAAGCAAACCACAATTGCTGTAATAATTTTAAAAGGAATTAAATAATACTTTTCTTTTAACTCTTATCTGCACCCAATGGTGCATAGGGTACTGCATCGTAGCAACGCAGTGTTATCTTGATTGTTCTGACAAGAATTCTATTAACACACTATCTGCGGGAAGGGTAATTTTACCCTTTCACTCGACTGGTGGTATTCGGCGGGAAGGGTAATTTTACCTTTTCACTCGACCCATCATAAATTGCGTGTAAGTTATTTTTATGCATGACTTTAGCGGTATCTTTTGATCTCATATCGATGTATACAGTATGGTTAAGTGTTATCACTTCTTTTCAGAGATGTTTATCTCTATTATGAGTAATACGAACTCAATGAGCAACATAAAAATTCGAGCCAACGAGTCATATGACACCGGCGTTCCTTAGGACGCTTCAGACCACTTATCTTTAATGTTATGTTTGGGACAAGAGAAAACAATTATAATTTATAATTTACGAGTTGTTTACATTTAAATTTTGTTACCATTCTAACACTTGTTTCCATATCAGTTCATTTCTTTTTAATAGATTTATATTATCCACTGACACTTCGTGATGGAATTGCATTTTTAATTTATTATTAGATTAAAACCAATATTTTTAGCTTTTCCACTTTTTTATTTGACCAGCGACCGGGTTTCGTCTGACGTCTGATGTCGACCAGTCTGATGATGTCGGTAACGACGAAACCCGGTCGCTGGTCAAATAAAAAAGTGGAAAAGCTAAAAATATTGGTTTTAATCTAATAATAAATCAGTTCATTTCTTTACGTCAGAAGATACGGTTGAAATTTAGATCGAGGAATACTTTTAGTGTAGATTTTATTCAATAGGGCACTCAATTAGACATAGCACCTTTCTTAGCAACATCTTCGAAGGAAGAATCTTGGGAAAACGAACAAGAGGCCGCCCAAGAACTTCATACTTCCAGGATTTGAAGCGGCTCATGGACGTCTCCTCCTATTCGCAGCTCAAGAGGATGGCGACTGACAGAGACAAGTGGCTGACACTACAAGGCGCTGCCTTTAGAAGATGATGATGAGATTTTATTTATTTTTCATTCCCATGATAAAATGGCTTCGGCTGATGAGGAAATATTTGCAGATAACTTATCAAATAATTCGGAAGACTGTAGTTTACCTGCATTTGACAATGATAGTGAAAATTCGAGTGAAAGTGAAGTGATTCCACACTGAAGAATCCCTGTAATACCCTTGCAATTCAGCGATTCTGAATCAAGTTCGAGCGAGGAAGATATTGAAGAGTGGTCTCAAAGAGATAATCCTCCTGAGGTAGAACCATTCTTAGGCTGAACTGGCATTAACATTCTGCCAAATAACCCGCAAAATATAATGGATGTGATTCATCTGTTTATTGGGGAGGATTTATTGGACCTAATGGTGGAAGAGAGCAACAGATACCACTCCCAAAATGTTGACCTAATTAGAGAAACAAGGAAGTCCGTAAAATGGAAGCCAATATGTGTTGCGGAGTTAAAAAAGTTTTTAGGTCTAATTTTACTAATGGGTCAGGTCCGGAAAGATAATAGAGATGATTATTGGTGAATAGATCCGACTATCGAAACTCCGATATTCTCCAAGATAATAAACTCAGCTCTATTTAATGCTTTTAGAGTTTATAAGTCACTGAATAGGCGTAAAATAAGATACAAATCTTTTTTGCATAATGTGCACAACACTGGATATCTGACAGCATTCCTGAACATTCCGCAGCAGATGAGCAAGAACCGGGACCATCCACCCCTCAGACTACAAGAAGAACCCGGAATATTGAACCCCCTGGAAGATTATCGATGGATTTGAGGAAACATTGTTTAGAAAAAATAGTGACATCCGGAAGAAAAACCCTCAGCGGCAATGTCGTGTTTGCGCGACGCATAAAAAAAAAGTTTAACGTGCAATATGTGCAAGTTTTGTTCTATTCCTCTTCATAGGGGTGAATGTTTTGAGAAATATCACACTCTGACTCGATATTAAATTTATTTAAAAGGATTTTCAAAATAAATTAATGTTTTAATTTTAAAAACTATGAGAGAATGAATATATTTTTTTTTGATATTTAAATATACAATTTTCCAACGTCAATGTGTGTGTCTAACAATGTATTTACACGGTACCGGCTATGGTGAGTATCACACAAAAAATTTTAAGGCAAAATACCCATTACTTTTACAGATATAGCGATTTTAAAAAAATACACATTATTTCCGCAACACCCTTATTTTCGCCCGCCCCACGTAGTAGTTAGCGCGCGAATCCACCCGCAGATAGTGTGTTAATATGGGACATTCCTGAGGAAACACATACATGAAATTATCACCATTTTTATATGTACAAGTATATTTTTATTTTTTAGGCTTTAGATCCAGACGATGGTGAGAATGCTCAAGTAACATATTACCAGATAGGAGATATACAGCGCACTCTGTCAGAAGGATTAGATAGTTTACAAGGACCCCCGTTTCTAGTCAACAAGACTACGGGAGCC